>NW_023277027.1:0-39444 GCF_003668045.3 Cricetulus griseus
TGCTTTATATTAAATGACTTGGTACCATTGTTATGAAAAGAATCTTCCATATTATTTTAGGTGTATGTAACTTCACTTTAAGGTATATGTTTTGTCTACGAATTTTGACTTAATATTATTATCAGAATGCATGCAAGTTAAACACTTTTGCAGATGTATATACCGTTTTCTCATTGATGTTCCTTTACTTCAAGATAGCATGTATTAGTTTGGAATGAGTGTGTGTGTGTGTGTGTGTGTGTGTGTGTGTGTGTGTGTGTGTATGTGTCTGACTGTGTGGAAATTATTCCTCCTTACAGCTCTGATCATTGGGATGAAAGAACAGCCATTATTTGGATTTTTCAATTGCAGTATTATTTTTTTTTTCTGAGCACACTAGTATTTAGTACTGATCACTATGAATGTAGCCTTTCCTCTAGATCTCAAAACAGACAATACCTTGACCTCTCTTTATTTTGTTCACCTTCCCAAAAGAAGGAACTACTAAAATATATCTATCCAACTAATACCACAAGGCTAAGAGCTGCAATCATTGTAAAACTAGAAAACAAAAATCTCCTGCCTTTGTATGCATGTTTCTAGGTAGATCTCCAAGTCTCTGTATACTTCCTTGTGAGTTAATTTGTCTCCAACCACATCCACAATTGGACTATTGAACCTGCTTAATAAGCAAGTACATTGTCATCAGAAGATTGGACCAAGATTCTCCCAGATCTCTGTTTCTAGCAACAGTCTTCCCTAGTTATTTTTCCACTAGCAGTTTGTTGTAGTCCTAGTTCCAGAGATGATTGGAAGGCACTGAATTAACTTTCACAAATATTTGTATCTCCAGTTCCAGCGAACCTGAACCCCTCTTCTGATTTCCTCAGTCACCATAAATGCATGTTGACTTGTTTGTTTTCTATAGTACCACACATGATTTAGTGTCTTTTTTGGGAAAATGTACCATCTATCTTCAGAAGAATAATGGGAATTCTTTCATTATGAAGAAAGTTGAATAAGGTTATCAATTAAATAGTAGACAGCATAACTTGCTGTAGTTTAGCAAAACAAATTAAGCCAAAATTCACACAAATACATGGGCAATTAACCACTAAATATAAATAATCAAAGAAGAGACTGCAAGTTATCCTGAAGAAACAGGAATACTTGGACAATACTCTGGGCCAGAACTATTCACCACAAGAGAGAAAAAGAAAATCACAGAAATTTCCATCCTTATGACTGTATGTCTACAAATATGTAGACATTATCCTGGATTGACCAGATATGCCATAACTAAACAACCACATGTGTTTAATAGCCATGAACTGTCTTGCTATTTGCATATTTCATCCTGCAAAACCACAATTGACACAAAGCAGTTTTAAATAGATGTCCTCATGAGAGCAATGAGTTAATAACGTGAGATCCAGATTAGAAAACACAATGTATTTTCAGCTGCAGATGTTCAGCTTCCTACTACTCTGTGTCACAGGTAATAGATGGGAGAATCTCAGGAAACATGAGTCTAAGATCTACTACATTGCATTTTTATTCTTCTGAATATTGTATGATATGAAGTTATTTTTGCATCTCTTTATACTTTCTTATCTCCCTTTTCATTTTTTTCACATGATCACAGTGTCAAATGGAGACATTATCCTCACACAGTCTCCAGAGTCCTTGGCCATATCTCAAGGGGAAAAGGTCACCATCACCTGCAGTGCCAGCTCAAGTATAAGCTCCAATTACTTGCACTGGTACCAACAAAAGCCAGGAGCCCCCCCTAAACTCATGGTTTATAGAACATCCTACCTGGCCTCTGGAGTACCTACTCGCTTTAGTGGCAGTGGGTCTGGAACATCTTACTCCTTCACAATCAGCAGCATTGAGCATGAAGATACTGCCACTTACTACTGTAATCAGGGGAGTAGTAAACCACACTCACAGTGCTACAGACTGGAACAAAAACCCTTTATTTCCCTTAGAGCCCAGCTGCTTCCTCCTAGACATGAAATGTGGGTCAAGAGTATGAGTGAAATGGGAAGTATCTCCCAAATTTTCTTTAGGGTAATCAAGGCAAAATTGTTTTCAAGAGAACTCAGTTGTCCACAAGATGAAGAAGAAATGTGCATACATACCTGACAGGACACAATGACAAATACTATCTTCTAGTGGTAGCCTGTGCAAATTTTGTGAGAACTATTATATAGACATCTTGATTGGGATAACAGTCCTGAATGCTAACTCACAGGGTTTTAGGATATGAGAATCCCCACTTGTAAGGAACAATTAGAAAAACAATAGCATTGCTCAAAAACTCAGTCAGTTACCACACTATATGTCTGTTTCAGTGTAACATGCTGCAAAATGAATACTACTATAATTTTCAGATGTTCCTTGGTAAATTTGAAGTGGCATAATATTGATTAACCTGGAGTGTGCAGCACTATTGATATAATTATTTGCAACAAGCAAGACACAAATATGAGCAAGCTAAAAAGTTCTAAATTATAACAAAGGGCTTCAGTTTTTGCTACTCTGTAGGTTCTTGGTCATATTTCAAAAGTCTAAACAACTGGATTAATGCATGGAATATATATCTTGCCAAACACATGTGAATGGGAGAAACATCAAGCAAAACATTTTAATATGCCTCTGTCTTCATTAAATGAAGATTCTAAGAAATATGTGTTTACTTCTAGGTCAAAGGCACAACACAAAAACACACAGAATCAACTAACTGGGGTTCATAAGACCTCACAGAGTCTGAACTTATAACCAGAAAGCCTTCATGGGACTGAAATAGCTCCTTTCCTTATATGGGACAGTTGCAAAACTTGGTTTTCTTCTGGGATTCCTAACATTAGGAGCAGAAGCTACATCTAACTCTTGCTGGATTTGGGAAACTTCCTCATACTGGACTTTGCCTAGCCTTAATTGAAGGGCAGTTGCCTAGTCTTACAACCTGATATAACATGTTTAGTTAATATCCATGAGGGATCATGCGTTTTCTGAAGAGAAATGGAGAAGGAGTGGATTGGTGGGGAGGGAGGCAGAGGAGAGGTGGGAAGAGAAAATGGGAGGAGAGGAGGAAGGGGAAACTGCCATCAAAATTAAAAATAAATAACTAAATTTTAAAAAAATGTTTAGAAACATTCCCTGGTTTCTGCTGACACCATGCTAACCAAATATTGATGTACTGACTGGCTTAGCAAATGATGGTGATGCTGTCTCTCAGATGCATAGACAGCAAAGATGGATACTGAGTCATAAGGATTTCACATCTCACACCAGAGGTTGGAAAAATACAATAAATATACAGTATTAATAAGTTTCCAGGAACAATTCTGAGGTAAAAAAAAATCTATACTGATATCTTTTTTTACATGAAAAGCACAGAAGTAGCTGGCACAGCCATATCTGATGGGAATGCAAAACTCATAATGCCACCACAGTTGCCTGAAAAGATCTAGAAAAGCTGAGCCAGATTATTATCACCATGCCACTTTTGTGTTTGATCTCCATATATTGCATGATTGGTGGGAATTAATATTTGTACAACTTGGGGTGATTGTATTGATAGGAAATTTCTTAAGAATAATTTAAACCTTCTCCCAAGAGTAGTGGTTTAAGCTTCCCTAGGAAAGTCCTGAGCATACCCCTCCAATTTTTAGGGATAAATCTTTATCTACCAATGTCTTTGGTAGTGTCTTTGGATGTTTGTGCCCAAGAGTGGTGTAGCTGAATGTTAGTGTAGAACAATTCCAAAATTTCTGAGGAACCACCAAATGATTTACACATTGGTTTTAGATGTTTGCACCCATGTTAGCAATAGATGATGATTCCCCTTAGCCCTATATCTTTCACATCATGAGCTTTACTTTTTTTCTTCATCTGAGCCAGTCTCTTCTGTGTTAAATGAAACCTCAAATTACTTTGATTTACATTTCCCTGAAGGCTAAGGATGTTGAATATTTTAAGTGTTTCTCAGCCGCTGGAGTGTCCACTTCTGAGACTTATGTGTTTAGACCTGTAATTATTTTTTTAACGGGGTTAATTGTTTTCTTGAATTCTAGCATTTTTGAGTTCTTAATTTATTTTGGATATTAGCCTTCTTGGTAAAATTTTTCTCCATGTGAAGGATGACACTGTATCTGAATGATGGTTCCTTTGCCACACAGAATGTTTTTTGTTTCATGAAATAAAATTGTTTCCTTTTATTCTTTTATTTGAATTAGAAAAAGATTATTTTACATGTCAATACCAGTTTCCACTCCAAACCCTCCTCCCCTACCAAGCCACCAATTAAAACTCTACCTATCACATATCCTTTCTGCTCCCCGAAGAGGGTGAGGCCTTCCATAGGGGGTCTTTAGAGTCTATCATATCCTTTGGGATAGGGCCTAGGCCCACCCCCGTGTTTCTTGGCTCAGGGAGTATCCCTGTATGTGGATTGGGCTCCCAAAGTCCACACCTATGCTAGATATAAGTACTGAACTACTACAGGAGTTCCCATAGCTGAAAGCCATGTTCCTGGGGTCTGGATCAGTCCCCATAATGGTATCCGAGCTATCGGTCTGGGGACCAACAGCTCTTCATTGTGGTATGTACTCACTCATATGTGGATTTTAGACATAGAGTAAAGGAATAGCAGTCTACAGTCCACAGAGAAGCTAGTAAACAAGGAGGACTCTAAGAGAGGCATACATGTTCCCCTGGAGAATGGGAAAGGGACAAGATCTCCTGAGCAAATTGGGAGCAAGTGATGAGGGGGGAGGGAGCTAGGAGAATGACAAGGGGAGAAGAGGAGAGGTGAGGAGGACATGAGGGAGATGAAAGGTTGAGTTGGGGGAAGAATAGAAGAAAACAAGAAAGGAGATACCATATTAGAGGGGTAAATTTTGGGTTTATAGTGAAATCAGGCACTAGGGGAAGGTCTGGAGATCTACAAAGATGACACCATCTAACAATCTAAGCAACAGAGGAGAGGCTACCTTAAATGACCTCCCCTGATAATGAGATTGATGACTGTCTTATATGCCATCCTATAGCCTTCATCCAGCAGCTAGTGGAAGTAGAAGCAGACACCTACAACTAATCACTGAACAGAACAAGAATCTAGTTGTAGAGAAGGATGAGTGATGAGCAAAGGTTTCCAGACCAGGGTGGTGAAGTCCAATTTTTTTGATGATGTTTTAAAAGAATATTGGCATAGTATGTATGCTATTTAGAAAGCCCTTTTCATGCCAACGAGTTAAAGGCTCTTATAACAGGTTTAGTTCATCTATTTTACATTGAGGTCGCTGATCCATTTGGAGTTTAGTTTTGTGCAATGTTATAACTATGTAGCTATTAGAATTCTTCTACATTTGGCTCTCCAGTTTTACTAACATTACTTGAAGAGGCTGCCTTTTTCCTAGTGTGTATTTATAAGATCATTATCAAAAATCAGGTGTACATATGTGTGAGATTTTATGTATATTATTTGTAATGATGAACATTTATGCTTTTGCACAAGTTTTAGCTGTTTTGGTTTTTATACCTCTATAGTATAGGGTAGCAATATCTGTAGCAGTTCTTTTTTTATAGAAGACTATATTAGCCATCCTGGTGTGTGTGTGTGTGTGTGTGTGTGTGTCTGTGTGTGTGTGTGTGTGTGTGTGTGTGTGTGTGTGTGTGTGTGTGTGTGTGTTCACATAGGAAGCCAATGATTTGTTTTTAAAGGTTTGTTCAGAGTTGTGTTGGAATTTGATTGAGATTGCTATTAATCTTTGGAACACTTTTGGTAAGATATCCAATTTAAATATATTAAGCTATTGATCAGTATGTTTGGGAGATTTTTCCCCCTTCTGTTTTCTTTCTTTAATATTTTAAAGTTTTTACCATACAAATATTTAACCTGATTGTTTAGAGTTACCTCAAGATATTTTATCGTATTTGAGGAGATTGTGAAAGTCGTTGTTTTCCTTATTTCTTTCTCAATCTGATGCCATTTGTATACCGGAAGGATACTGATTTTTCTACTTTATCTTTTTATTTGAATTAGGAATAAGATTGTTTTACATGTCAATCCCAGTTCCCACTACCTCTCCTCCTACACTACCACACTCCCAACTAATACCCCACCTATCACATATTTTCTGCTCCCCGAGGAGGGTGAGAAATTCCATAGGGGGTCATCAGAGTCTATCATATATTTTGGCATAGGGCCTAGGCCCACCCACATATGTCTTGGCTTAGGGAGTATCCCAATATGTGGACTGGGCTCCCAAACTCCACACCTATGCTAGGGATAAGTAATGAACTACTACAGGAGGTTCTGTAGATTTCTGAGGTCTCCTCATTGAAACCCATGTTCTGGGATTCAGGATCAGTTCCATGCTGGTATCCCAGCTATCAGTCTGGGGAACAAGGGTTTGTTCTGGTCAGCTGTTTCTGCAGGTTTCACCACCCTAGTCTGGACACCTTTGCCCATCACTCTTCCTTCTAAGGAACTAGATTTCAGTTCAATTCAATGATAAGATGTGGGTGTCTGCTTCTACTTCCACTAGCTGCTGGATGAAGGCTATAGGATGGTATAAAAGACAGGCATCAATCTTATTCTCAGGGGAGGGCATTAAAGGTAGCATCTCCTCTGTTGCTTACATTGTTAGTGTGTGTTATCTTTGTAGATCTCCAGACTTTTCCCTAGTGCCTGGTTTCCATGTAAAACTAAAATGTCTCCTTCTATTGTGGTATATCCTTTCTTGTTTTGTTCTGTTCTTCACCTGACTCAACCTACCTGCTCTCTCATGTCCTCCTCACTCCTCCTCTTCTCCCCTTGCCATTCTCCTTGCTCCCTCCCCCTTCTCCCTTGCTCCTAATTTGCTCAGGAGATCTTGTCCCTTTCCCCTTCTCCAGGGGACCATGTATGTCTCTCTAGGGTCCTCCTTGTTTACTAGCTTCTCTGGCAGTGTGGATTATAGGCTGGTAATCCTTTACCCTATGTCTAAAAACACATATGAGTGAGTACATACCTCATTTGTCTTTTTGTGATTGGGTTACCTCAGTCAAAATGGTCTCCTCTATTTCCATCCATTTTCCTGCAAATTTCAAGATTCCATTTTTTTCTTCTGAGTAGTACTCCATTGTGTAAATGTTCCATATTTTCTTTATCCTTTATTCAGTTGAGGGTCATCTGGGTTGCTTCCAGATTATAGCTATTACAAATAGTGCTGCTATGAACATTATTGAACAGATGTCCTTGTTGTAGGAATGTGCATCCCTTGGGTATATGCCTAAGAGTGGAATTGCTGGGTCTTGTGGAAGATTGACTCCCATTTTCCTGTGGAGTTGACATACTGGTTTCTATAGTAGCTTTACAAGTTGGCACTCCCACAATCAGTGGAGAAGTGTTCCCCTTTCTCCACATCCTATCCAGTATAAACTGTCAGTGGTGATTTGATTTTAGCCATTCTGGCAGGAGTACGATGGTATCTCAGATTTGTTTTGATTTGCATTTCCCTGAAGGCTAAGGATGTTGAACACTTTCTTATGTGCCTTTCAGTCACTTTAGAATCCTCTATTGAGAATTGTCTATTTAGTTCTGTACCCCACTTTTTAATTGGATTGTTCGGTGTTTTGGAGGCTGGCTTCTTGAGTTCTTTGTATATTTTGGAGATCAGCTCTCTGTCAGATGTGGGGTTGGTGAATATCTTCTCCAGAGTGTATGTTGCCATTTTGTCTTGCTGACTGTGTCCTTAGACTTACAAAAGCTTCTCAGTATCATGAGGTTCCATTTATCAGTTGTTGGTTTCAGTGTCTGTTCTATGGGTGTAATGTTCAGGAAGCAGTCTCCTATACTAATTAATTCAAGGGTATTTCCCACTTTGTCTTCTAATAAGTTCAATAAGGCTGGATTTACATTGAGGTTTTTGATCCAGTTGGACTTAAGTTTTGTGCATTCTGATAGAAATGGACATATCTGCAATCTTCTACATTCAAGCATCCAACTATGCAGCTCCATTTGTTGAAAACGTTTTCTTTATTCTGTCAAATAAATTTAGCTTCTTTGTCAAAATTCAGGTGTTCAAAGTGTGTGGGTTAATATCAGGGTTTTCAACTCTATTCCATTGGTCTATCTGTCTATTTTTGTGCCAATACCAAGCTGTTTTCAGGACTATAGCTCTGTAATAGAGCTTGAAGTCAGGGATAGTGATGCCTCTAGAAGTTCCTTTACTCTACAGGGTTGTTTTGGCTATCCTGGGGCTTTTGATTTTCCATATAGAGTTGAGAATTTTTCTTTCAATGTCTGTGAAGAATTCTGTTGGGCTTTCGATGGGGATTGCATTGAATCTGTAAATTGCTGTTGCCACGGTTGACATTTTTAGTATGTTGATCCTACCCATCCAAGAACATTGGAGAACCTTCCATTTTCTAGTATCTTCTTTAATTTCTTTCTTTAGAGACTCAAAATTCTTACAGTACAGGTTTTTCACTTTTTTTCTTTAGCCTTACCCAAAGATGTTTTATTTTGTTTGTGGCAATTCCAAGGGTGCTGTTTCTCTGATTTCTTTCTCCACGAATGTATCATCCGCATACTATAAGGTCCAGATTTTTTTGAGTTAATCTTATATCCTGCCACTTTGCTGAAGGTATTATCAGCTGTAGGAATTCCCTTGTAGAGTTTTTCGGATCACTTATGTACAATATCCTAACATCTACAAATAGTGAAAGTTAAATTTGTCTCCTCTCCATCTCCTTCATTTGTCTCATTGCTTTCTTAGTCTTTTCAAGGTGGGAACTGTGGTTTTCTTTATTAAGTATTATTAAATATTCCATTATTTTCCTTTCTTACATTCATGTGTTCATTAACTCCTTCTTCGTGCTGTCTTAATGTGTCAATGTTCTTGTGGAATATGGCAACAAAAGAATAATGCCATTTAAAAGTGAGCAGTATTTTTCACCTCGTTACTCTCCATTAAAAGAGATTTGTTTTAAAACTAAATTCAAGACTATGATTAAGTTTTTTATTATGACCATCCTAGACTGGAAGGTCTATGGGAAGTCATTTAATAGACTGAATGGAAAAATTTGAAGAAACTAACAGTTATGTTAATTTATACTTCACTTCAAAGCTGAAAGCAAAGTAAAACAGATTTCTTTACGAACACAAAAGGAAATCAGTATTCTTGAGCAAACATTTTTGGAGGGAGCAGAAAGGAATTCCTGTACCATTAATGCAGTGACAGAAATATTGACCCAAACTATTAGGTTTAAAAAGTAGAAATTCAAATTGACTTTGAGATAAGAAAACAGTTAATTGGAAAGAAAATGCTTATTTTACTATGAATTACCTGTTATTTATTTGGAGGAAGCCTACATCTTATGGCAGGTTTATAGAAGACTGTATATTAGGTATATTACAGAGCCACTAATATCCTGAGAGAAAAACATTTAGAGATATGTTCCTTTGGGGCCAGCCTGAGCAACAGGGTAAGTTCTTGGGAGGCGTAAGCTACAGAGTAAGACTGTATTTCTAAAAGTAAGGAATGGAGGAACAAACAAAATTAAGTAATAACAAAAGATAATTTAAAAGATGTAAAAACTACAAACTTAAAATGTAATTCACCATGAAAATGGAATAATCCTGAGGATAAATGAAACAATTCAAAGTTAAAATTATAAGAAAGACCCAAGGGCAGATTTACATGCAAAGGTAGACAGCTATGCAATGGTATCAGTATTAAACTTGGACACTCAGAAAGGAGATCATTAACAAAGCAAAACATTGTAGCTTATTTAACAATATAGACCATTTTACACCTAACAGAATTACATATAATAGTACCAACAATTAGCAGATGGTAGATTTTTTCTATAAGCATATGGAACATTGTCTAGGACATAATATGTGATACTTAGACAAAAGTTGCAAGCTGATGAAGGTTATAAGTACTCACACTATCTTCTTTCCATGTGTGAGTGCATGCCTATCCTTGCGCACATGAGGCAGTGATAGTTAAATCTAGAGTGGTAGTATTCAGTCTTCATTCAACTTTTAATTATTTTGTTCTGGAGGCAGGGTCTCTAAATAAACTGTAGTTTGCTGAGAAAACTAGGCCGGTCAGACAACCCACAGGAATCCACCGCTCTCTGGGATTATAATCACCTGACAACACACTCTTTTTGTTTTGTTTTGTTTTTTAACCATGGGCTCGGGAAATCAAACCCAGGTTCTAATGCCTGCAAAGCGATCAGTTTGGTCCCCAAGCCCTACTGTAGCCTCTGTAATAAAAATGCCAAGTAATTACAAATCAGTGGAAGAAAGAGATTTGAAAATGACAAATTATAAATGGCTTACTCTAAAGTATTCTACAGGAAATGAAAAAAAAAACATAAATACTAAACTCTGTGATGGAGCCAAAGCTGTGACAGTAGGAAAGGTGCTGCTGTGAAGCTTCATTAGCACAATGGAGATGTTCTAATAGGAGAATAATCTTGGTTAATGGCTGTCACATTTTTATAGCTCAGATATATCTTTAAGAAGTCATTATCAAGAAATGATTGTATCAGGAGGTTTCACAGTTCAAGACACATTTCTATTAGCTGTTGTTTGACTGGATGACTTCAGTTTCTTCCCCAAACATTGAAGGTACTGTGATTCTCAAATATGTTTAATGTACTTCAGTATGGCTGACATGAGCAAACTTCCTTTGCAATTCATACATTATAAGTTTGGATGTCAGTGTATGTACTCATGAAACCATCACTAAAGTCAATGCCAGGATCCAGACCTTAGTCCCAAAGTTTTCTTTGTTGCTCCCTTACTTACTCATTTTCCTATACAAATAAAACTCACCCTTTAATTTGAAAAATAATAATCATTTCTATCATGTTATGGTAAAGATGCATTTATATATCCATTTAACTCTGATGCAGTATGATTCAGGGGAGTTTGGATTGACCAATACCATATAATCAATATATATCCACTAAATCTGCCTTATGAATTTGGCTTAAATTGGTTTAGTTCTAAGGTAAAATTTTCAAGCACAAATTTTATACTTCTAGTTGTCCTTTATATATTTCACTAAATTTGAGATTTAGTTATGATTTTCTCTACCAAATTATCACACAAACAAACTGGAGACAACATACTAAAATGTTTCTCCTCTGAAAACACTTGATAAACTGCTGATAGTTTAGATAACTCTTACTACCTCTTTCTTCCATGCACCTAGTAGTATGGCTCATTAAGCAGTGCTTATAACAGTCCACTGCTTTCATAACTCAAAGAACCAAAGACCAAATTTCTTGCAACAAAAATATAGTGAGGCCTATCACAGCAATACCCCAGTCTCTGGTGTGTAAGAAGAAATTTCAACTTGGATAGATGTCTCAAAACACAATTCAAAAATGCAGTACATGAAATATCTTTAGTATATTGCATAACAGTATTAATAGTCACTTCTTTAATTTATACTCGTAAAGTTTTCTGTTTATGCTTATGTGTGTATGCCTACTATTGTGAAAGCATGCTAAGAGAACAAATTGGAGTAGTTGATTTTTTGATTAGATGGATTCAAATTCAGGTGGTAAAGTTTGGAGGGAAGTGTTTTTGCCACCTGACTCATCTAAATGGCTCTATCACAGGCAATTGTTAATACTCTGACTAATATGTTATACCCATACAGTATAGAGTAAGAATGTGCACAAGGGTAAATATTAGTAAAAATTGGGTGAAAATTTTACAAGAAATTGCCACCATTATATACTTAGTGATATTTTTCCTCTTTCTGATTGCCATAAAGAGGACAGTAAGGTGGTTTAACTCTAAAGACAAGATTTTATTCATTTATCTTGTTTCTCCTCATAGAATATAATTTTAATTCTCATTTAAATACTACCCTTCAGTTGCTTAAATCCCTGATGTTGGTTAAGTAGAAACCGTGAGCTGTAATCCTACTGGGGCCAATGTTGTCCTTCCTTCTAATAGCTTAGAGGAAGCCAAGAAGCTTGACTATTCTTCTCTAAAACTGACCAGTACACACACCTGCATGAATGTTGGGTCTGTGGTGCTATCTCTTCATGCTGAGGCAGTGTAGATCATGTACATCTCCATTCACACAGACCCAGATTTACAGAGTGCAGTCCATGTGCCCTCTTCTTTAAGCAGACTTTATGTACAGCCTTTTATGTCACTTCCCTCTTATTGGTGAGCTATTGCCTCCCATGTGTATTTTTCACACAGCTGTACCAACCAGGGTATTTGCATGTTGCTCCCTAGGGTAGATATCTTCTTGCAAGTCCAAGACAAAACCTAGTCTTTCTTTCTCTCTTGACAATATAGGACTCATCATCTAGGTACTCAGAATGAGGTGTCCTGCTCAGCTTCTGGGACTGCTTGCATTCTGGATACCTGGGAAGGAGAAAAACAATGACAAAGAAGGAAAATGTGATAGGATGGGTCTTTCTGGAGTCCTGATGTGGATGCATGTTCTGTCCATGTGTGAAATTGCCAGTCTTGTTCTCCAGGAATTAGCTTGTGAGGTATAGAGGGTGAAGGGAGGAGAACAAGTGGTATTGTGATAACTCTGACAAGTTTCCAACGGGATAGTCCTAGTGACTTCGAAAGAGCCTCTCTGCTCTCTCTACATATGTATTTTATGTGGAATATTTTTAGAATATGAATAAAAGTCCTGAACACAATGGATAGAAATCAAATAAAGGAAGGGAAATCATTTTAAATTTTCATTCCCTTGTGTATAAACTTTAATTGCTCTATTTTCAGGAGTTGTTGGGGATATTGTGATAACCCCAGATTTACTCTCCATACCTGTCACTCCTGGAGAGTCAGCTTCCATCTCCTGCAGGTCTAGAAAGAGTCTTCTATACAGTGATGGCAAAACGTACTTGCATTGGTACTGCAAGAGGCCAGGCCAGTCTTCACATGTTCTGATCTATAGAACTCTCACTGTGCCAGTGGAGTCCCTGACAGGTTCAGTGGCAGTGGGTCAGAAACAGATTTCACTCTTAAAATCAGTAGAATAGAGGCTGAAGATATGAGTGTTTATTTTTGTCAGCAATGACTAGAGAATCCTCCCACAATTACACAGTCCTGAGCACAAACCTCTTAGCCTGGAGATGCCACATGCCCCACGTTATCCTTGTCTGAAAAGCATCATAGCAAATTCTCTAAGTATATATGAAAAAACAGCAGAAGAGGAACGTAGAATAGTTTATGGCTGAGAATTGCAATGGGGTAGGAGCTTTTCTTCACTCCATGTACCACCTGTCAGTTTTGACATTCTTAGAATTATATAATTAACTTTAGGAGGAAGCGATTCCTTTCAAAATCGAAAGAAAAGTGGACTGTTTTGAAGAAATTTCTTCATTATCTAGATAGTGTGTGTAGCTTATTCTCATCATGAATCATAACCATATAATATAATTTGACATTATTTTGTGTCACTGGAATTTATTTTTAACATTTTTGAAGTTATTTTTATTTGTTTTGTGATTGGGAAGTTGCCAACACACAGAGAACTTGCAAATATTTGATAAGACTAGATAGCTTTTGTCATCTTCCCTTTCTACTTTCTCTTAACACAGGACCTTCTCCCCTTGGGAAATAAATAGGTATGGATACATCCAATTATAAGGAAGTAGCCTATGGACACTATTTATATTTCTTTTTTGTTTTGTTGTTTTTTTTTGAAGCAGTGTTTTTCTGTGGCTTTGGAGGCTGTCCTGGATCTAGATCTAGGAGTCATTTTCTTCTGTAAGTTGGAATCACACTGCAGTCAAGAAATATAAATAAATAACAGCTGGAGCTTGTCAGCAAGGAGATGAAAGATTGAAAGACACAGAAAGAGGAGGACAATAGCACAATTGAATTTGGAGAAGCAAAAATGGAGCATCAATAGACCTCAAATGGTAGGGGAGGTATAGAATAAAAAGCTGCAGAATGTATATCTGCGTGACAATGGAATCTTAAAAGGAAAACTAGTCTACATAAAGAACGTCTATCATTGAAATAATAAATGTGCAGCTTTGATGAGAGCAAATAAAGAGAATTTGAATTACAAGTTTTCAATAATAAAAACTTAATCAAATAGAAGTAATACTTCAGCAAAATAGATGCAGATTTGATACATGCAGGAATGAAATCAGAGCAGAACACATCAGGTCTGAGATTTTGTAAAGAAACAATAACTGGAATCCCATTACATAGTGTCTATCTCCAATGGAAGGGAACAGTCTTTTAAAGAGAGTCATGGATTCTCTCATACATTTTAACAGTAGATGCAAAGAAAGATGCGATGGAATTGACTCATACAGCCTTCTTAGGGTAAGAAAAAGACTGAATTCCTAGTGACATCCTGGGGAAAAATAGATTTTACATAGATTTTACAATTTATCATAGTATTTTTTGCAGTACATGATAATTATGGGGAAATGACGGATTAGTAAATAGTAAATTTAAACTGATCTTGATGAAGGTCCCTTCATTTTGATTATCCCTTGTCCTTTATTTACACTTTAACCTGTGGTTATCTCAGAGTTGGAATCTCTGTGTCTCCATATCCCTGAAGTGTTAGAAGTTATTTACACATCAAATATGGCAATACCATATTTGATGGTAAACAGTATACCCGAGAAAATGTTGCTAACAAGAATCTATGCTTGTCTCTGTTCTAATGTATTTTGAATGCCTTTTAAAGTTTTTGTCAGGTTTTATGCAGAATTTTTGTCCATTGTTCATTGTGCAATATGTAGACTGATTTTCTGTCTGCCTGTTCCCCACAACTGCTTTGCCCGAAATAAACACACAGAGAATTATATCATTCATAAATGTTTTGGCTGATAGATCAAGCTTCTTTCTGGCTATCTTTCTCTTAACTATTAAACCATTTCCATGTCTTGTCATGGAGGCTGTGACTTACCTGTTATACTCCAGTGTATTACTCTTTTGATAGCTACATTGCATGTTCTTGGCAGCTTCTCTCTGCCTCCTCTTCCCAGCAATCTCCTTGTCTTGCACCCCTTCCTATACCTCTGACCTGACTATTGACCAATCAGTGTTTTATTCATCAACCAATAAGAGGAACATATATATAGAAGGACATTCCCATTCAATCGCCAATTGGTTTAGTAAATCATAAACAACATATCACCACATGGACATTCATCAAGACAGTCTTTCTCCAGGCAGAAGACCAAAACAATCAAAGCAGATTTCTTTATCCACTAGTCTTTGGGTGACTAGTATGTGGAGCATTTTACTCCAATTTTATAGAATGTGTATCACTATGGAAATATAATACATTTCTTATGCACATACCTTACAAACAGCCACTATTTTAAAACTTCCAATTAATGACAAAAGGATTTGTTCTATTATCTAAAGTGTATATTGAGAACTTTGCTTAATATAGTCTTTAAGTTTTAGAATATGAAGGGACACACTATTTACAAATACTCAAAACAAGGTCACAACTATGTTCTTATATACAATGATTCACCTGAATAATAAAACAGATCCCAAAGCAATTACATATTCACTAAAATCTTTTTTTTCGGATTTAAATGTTTTCCTCTTTCTGAATGGGGTTTGTGGTTACTGTGATTGTTTTTACAATGAGCTACTGTTTCTGTAGCATCTATAGAAGCAGCAACACCCTGATTGATAATACAACTGCCATTGGAAAACTGTGGAAACACAAAAACTCCACAATGAATCATATTAACAGAACTATATGAAATAGTCTACAATTTGTTACAGAAATATGAAACAACTTCAAATTGTATAACTTTTCAAAAATATGCCTAAATACAAGTTCTAATCATATACATGCTTAGGATGATCCAAAGATTAAGTATAACCTGTATTAGCTAATACTTTTCCCAATCTGAATTGTTTTATCTGATGTAACTCAATGTGTGTTGAATGCACTAAATATAATTCTGTTATCCAATATCATTCATTACTATGTTTAATACATTATCATTAATGTTTCCTAATTGGCTTCCAAGTTTAAATTTTTTGTAATGATAAAGTCTGTGTTTTTGTAGATCTGGATGGCCTCAAATTGTAGTGAATAATGACCTTTATTGTTGCACTGGGGACTAGCAACTAGGCAGCTCATGGTTTGGAGGAAAGTTGCTGGGGAAACTAAGACCTTTTCATCCGAGACTTTTAGGAAAATGATACTCACATATTCACTTGATCTTGTCTTTATTTATTCATCAGCCAATTCTGATGAACACTCATGGCTGGATACAGATGCGTTCTCACACCCAAACAAAAGCATATTTATCATTGTTACACAAAATATTTCCTCATTCCATGGTCCCCAAAGTTAATCAACATGTCTTACTGCAGGGAGCATCACATGCCTCCCCGACTCTCATCTTCCACTAAGCATTCTGTGCAATCCACAAGTAATACAAGATTCCAAGGTATGACTGTGGTGTCCTGTGACTACAAGGCCCCTTCAGTAAAACCATCTTTGTTCTGCACTAGGAATGCTAAAACTCCTTCTAAGAAATGTCTGTTTATTATAAGTTATGCCAATCTCTATCAAATACAGTGATTTTTGCTAAATTCCTACAGATTACAAGTATTTTTCATTTTCCTTACATAATTAAAAAAGGCATCCCAATATCCCATATACATTTACATTTAAGTAACTTACTACATGTCAACAGAACAAAAGCAGACATAAAGCATCTTTTCACAGAAAACTCTTTTGCTTACTACAGGGCATGTTCCATGGCTACAAAGAAAGTATCAATCATCCTACTGTCTATCTAAAAAGTTAATCTTACAATGAATCATAAAAGAATCACAAACTTAAACTTTTGTAAATAAAAGACAATCTGGCAGCTGCACTTTAGGTCTTTTGAGTACATAAACATCTATCACTATTTTCTAATATCAGGAGAATTGAGGACAAGGATAATGAGATCCATGTCTACATCTATTAAGCATTAACAGAATTAGGGCCATTCTTGTTCCTCGGGAATTCAATTACTCTTCTTTAATCATCAGGGTGAGCTGTCATCTAAAGCAATTTGTAAGGGGGGAGCTCAAAAGATCTTGGCTGAAAAGCATAACCTTGTATATATCCATATCCATATATCCATACAGAACATAACCATCATGTTCTGTATATTATTAACAATTAAAATGTAGAGTTTAGGGAGGATGTCATCTTCCTAAAACATTCACAGGCAAAAGAGCCCAGAAAAACAGGATATTTCCAATGAGATCAACATATTACCTACAGGCAGTGAGTGCTTTCCCCACACCCAATTCAATCATTCCAGATATCAGAAAAAGATAGCAACAGCAAGCATGTAAGCTCACAGCAGAAGCAAGAGACATTCTGGGGTCTGTGGTATCAGGTGGCCTTGCCTGATGGAGATTTATCCATCAGGGGATTCTTTCCTGGTGACTCCACATCCTGAATTTCAGCAGCCAACTGTATCTATTCAGACATGACCTCTGGCATCAGGGCTTCTGGCATCATAGCGTCTGGCAGACCTTGACATTAAGGAATTCCTGATTTTAAATTCCAAGTTCTGGTACTATAAGAATGCACCACCATGGCCAGTTCAAGCAATGCTAGAATTGTAATCTAGGATTCCTTTTACATAGTAGGTAAGAAATCCATGGATATTTTGTTACTTATTTTAGCAAAAATTGGAGAGCATATTCTTACAAATGCTGTTGATTCAAAGGAAGAAACTGTCCCAGATTCGATTCATTATTTTTTGCTGAATGCATTACAATTTGCCACAAATCACTGTCAAATCTTTTGATATTACATTTGGACAAACCCCAATTCCCTCCTTATTTCAAAACTCCTTCCAACAGAGGAGGCAAAAATGAATGAATACCCAGTCAGAATCACAAGCTTTTTTTTCATCAAACACTGTACACTAAGGACAACAGAAGTTTCAACTTTCTGATACATTTGGCTTGCAGCATTTTCTCCTAGCACTTTACTTACCCACTGTTTGTTAATGGAGACTGGAGAGCCCAACAATTCCTTATGATGCAGATGAAGAAAGCCATTCTAGATCTCGGATGCTGAGGAATGATCTTCCTGGATAAGGTAGGTAAATGTGACACCTACTTCCTTTTCCCTTCATCCATTGTAATCCGGTGCACAGCAGATGTAGCAGCTGGATTGCACATTCTTTGAACTGAATGGAGGATGCTGTTCAACATCTTAGAGTTCCCAAATTTGGGAATATAAAGGCCATATGAAGAAATCATGTGAATAAGTCAGAAAAACATGTTAAGCTAAGTCAGCTGACATCCAAATCTCCAAACTGTTCTCAAAGGATCATTATAAAGTGTGTTATGTCAATGATGTGACAATTCATTAGCTGTTGAAAAGTCTCTTTTGTTCATTTTTCCAATCTGCAATATTTCTAGGGGTATAAATCTATGAAAATGATAATTTTTTCCTTGTTTTTTTGTCTTTGGAAGATTATCCACACTTTCTTATATTTGGGGCCATGAAGGAATTGACTGTGAACCAGTGTGAGTATGAACTTCATGACCTCCAAAGACTCTTGTCACTGTTGTGGGAAGGATCTGTACTTTCTCCACAGTAAATAACAAGCACTTTAATCTGTGGTTTCCCAGTATCCATTAGTCTATATGTAGACAGTACTCCATTGGCCTAATACATGATATTAGAATAAGGCAAACCCTATTTGTGACAATGTGTTTTTCCACTGAATTATCTTATCATTTTACACACTTTCATAGATAATACATTATGCATGCCATATAGATTTAACCAGCAGTCTAAGAATTATGCTGTAGTTTGACTGTATTTTTATTTTCTCTATGACAAAGGCATGCATTAGAAAATAGTCTTTTAGAGGAGTATTTTGGTATACGTATGTCTTTATTCAGATAAACACAAGCCAGAGAGTGTGCCCTGAGGCAGCAGGGTAGGGAGCCCAGAAAAGAGACTGCTCCCACGTCTGTCTCCTCCTTAAGAATTCCCCACATGAGGACATGAACCTCCCCTGACCACGCCCTCATGGGTGTAGCCAAGCATGCCTGTAGCGGCTCATAGGAGGTGGGGCTACAGTGTCTCCCTACAGAGTATGAGCATAACAACTTTGGTGTGGACTGGAAATGACCCACATTTTTGGTATCATATCTTATGACCAATAATAACTGTGGGATATTCTGAGTTTGTGACTTCATGAAGGAAGTAAAGGTAGTTGTTGTTTGTAGTCAGCTGAAAGCACTAAGACACTGTGTCATTCCAGTGATGAAAGTGTTGTCTTCATTCTCAGAGAATAAAACAGAAGATTAGATTCTCTATTGATGATACTCAGGTGTGGGACAGGTATAGCAGATATAAAAATTGACTTCCACAGCTTACCTGACACGGGATGTGAACAGCAATGCTTTCAGTTCTGCTTGTATGTAGAGAGCAAATACACTCCATATAATCACTGAGTGGATGACTGTTCTCTGCCATATAATGAGATGTTGCAAAGATGAAAATCAGTATGTGGTTGGAGTGAGTTGTTAATTCTTTTTGGTTGATTTTAATATTTTCCCCACTGCCCTTCCTTCCTCCACTCTCACCTTTTGCCATTCCCATTCCCCCCATGCTGGGCTGGGTTGAGTCTTTAGACCAGATAATGCAAAGGGTGTATGTTTGCAATGGGCCATAAGATAACTAAAATTATAATTTTCAAGGGTTCCTTAGGAATATTGCTCAGCAGGTAATAGCTTTTTGTACTATCAGAGGAGTGGCTTATCTTCCGGTACCCACATGGTGGTTTGAAACCATTCTGGTTTCAGGGGATATGTCACCATCTTCTGACCTCTTTGGGAAACAGACATAATGATGTTGCACAAATAGAAAAATGGACATATACACAAAAACTCCAACACTTAAACCTTTTATGATTTTCATTAATATTCTGATTAGTACACAAATAAATAACTTTGCCAGACTAACTGTATTTTTTCAAGGCAGGTGCTGCCAGCTTTGAAATAAATTAACATTTTAATGGATTCTCAATGTTTGTGAGAATGATGTTATTGCTTTAACAAAACATGTACATAAAGTATCAATACATGAAATATCTTCATATTAGTGAATGGAATTAGGGCAGAGTGCACAGATATTAACTCTATTGCATACTCTGATATATCCCTCAATGAAAAATCTATGGCCACAAACATCAGAGCATACATTTGGGAAAAAGCAAAACACCAAAACAAAAAAGTGATCTGTATTCCCCCTCTCTGTCGCTTTCTTTCTTTCTTTCTTTCTTTCTTTCTTTCTTTCTTTCTTTCATTCTTTCTTTCTTCTTTCTTTCTTACTATCTATCTATCTATCTATCTATTTATCTATCTCATGTGTGAGCATTATATGTTCAGTCTCATCACGACATCCCATTTACCTGTTTATCTGTGAACCTACATTTTATACCTATTTTATAAAATAGAACAAATAAGTTAGAAAATATACCACATTTCTAGAATTTTCTTAATTATTTCATTCACAAAATTTCTACATAAATCCTAGACTGGGTTTATCAACTTTTTGTCCCGCGCGATAGTCTTGCCGGCAAGAACAACACAGGACATTCGGATCCTTCTGTAGTAAAGCTTTATGTGTCTTGAGAGAGAAGAGCATAGGCTTCCAAAAGCGGAGACCCCGAGCCAAGAATCCCATCCCCTAATAAAGGCTCACAATCTCTGAGCGATGCGTGTACAGCTGGGATAGGTGCATGACTCGTCACCCTATATGACGCCATGGAATAGGCAGGGCTAGGCAGTGGAAAAACACTGAGCACATGCATACCAACGTTGTTTACTTGATCCGGCAGCAGATGTCAGCGCCATCTTGTAATGGCGAATGTGAGTGCGGCTCCTCACAACTTTTGAAAGTCCATGAATATTAGTTGCATTGCATGGAGTTCATATGCCAATTTGGGAAAATATATATTTAAGTGTCTCATTGGCATGGAAAGAATTCCTGCTGATAAAGAGCAATTGTTTTACTTGAAGAGGACCTTGGTTTAATTCTGAGAGTCCACATGGCAGCCCACAGCTATCTTCAACTTCAGTTCCAGAGCATCCAGCACCCTCCTTTAGCCTCTAAGAGCACTGGGTATGCACAATATATACTTACATACATGCAGGCAAAACAATCATGTGTTAGAAGGTATTGTTAAATTGTTTCACATTATGAACACAGTTGTATTCTCTGTGCATCTGTATCCTCTTTAATGCACAAGGCCTATTCTGGCTTCATCAGGGTATGTGGAACTTCATTTTTTTCTTTTTCCTTATTCTTCTCTCACACAATGCATACTGACCACATCCTCCAAGCAGGGCCCCAACTCCCCTCTATCCCAGATATACTGCTCCTCCATTTCCCTTCAGGAAAGAGCAGAACCCCTAGGATTATCAACCAAATAGCAAATAACAAGCTGAGATAAAACCAGGCACAAACCTTTATGTTAAGGCTTAATCAACCTAGTATGATGAGAAGTTTCCCAAGGTCAGGGAAAAGCGTCAGAGATATCCCCACTCCCATTGTTAGGAGTCCTGCAAAAACCCAAGCTAAACAGCCAAAACATATTTTCAGGAGACCATGTACAAACTCACACAGGCTTCCTGATTGCTGATTCAGTATCTGTGAGCTCCTATGAGCCTTGCTAAGTTGATTCCCTGGGCTGTGTTCTTGGGGTGTCATTGAACACTCTGGCTGCTACAATACTTCTACTTTTTCCTTCTTCAGAGGGGTTTCCCAAACGTCACCTAATATTTGGCTATGTCTCAGAATCTGCTCCCATCAGTTCTGAAGGAAGCCACTCTGGTGACAATTGTAAAAGGAGCTGATTTATAAGTGTATCAGAATAACAGTTGAAATCATTTCATTGACATTTTTTCTTGACAGTCTTACTTAGTTCTACCTTAGGTGTCTGGCCTACCCATCTTCCAG
This sequence comes from Cricetulus griseus, assembly GCF_003668045.3. Lineage (NCBI taxonomy): Eukaryota > Metazoa > Chordata > Mammalia > Rodentia > Cricetidae > Cricetulus > Cricetulus griseus. The sequence continues at coordinate 21,972 of NW_023277027.1, forward strand.
TATGTAGCCATCCTAACAGTGTCAGGCCTGGGCGCCCTCTTGTGGCATTGGCCTCAAATTATCACTCAGTGTTAATCAACAACATAAGCTTTTTACTACCATTGCCCTAGTAAATTTTGCAATCAGGACTGGTTGTGGCTGAAAGGTTTTGTGTCTGGACTAGTCCCACCACTGGAAACCTGGCCTTGTTAGACAAAATGGCCTGTTTATGCTCTATACCTTACATTTGTTGTTTTCCTTGATGGGTTCACGATCATAAGTTCAAGGATGTTTCCACTGCAGTATGTTTCCACTTTATTCTCTCTTCTCTTTCCCTACATTCTTACCCTCCCAAATTGACCCTTCCTGTTTCCATCCCCACCTGCCCCCAGTACAGCACAAATACACTATATTTCTTCTTCATGGAATATTGATGCATTACCCGTAGAGCCCTCCTTGTTACTTAATCTTTCTGAGTCTGTGGATTCTAGCATGATTATCATTTAATAAAAAGCAATTGTCCACCTGTAAGTGAACATATGCCGTGTTTACTTTTCTGGGCCTGACATACCTCAAGTAGGATATTTTTGTCTCTAATTCCATCCATTTGTCTTCAAATTTTTTGTCAGTTTTCTTAACCTCTGAGTAACATTCCATTTTATAAATGTATCCCATTTTCTTTTTCTTTTTTCTGCTAAGGTATCCTTAGTTTGCTTCCCATTTCTGGCTGTCCTGGATAAACCCACTAAGAACATAGGTGAACATGTGGTCTTGTGGTGTGATGGAGTATCTTTTGTGTAAGCATACCAATGTTATAGTTGGATATTGAGATAGATAACTCCCAATTTTCTGACCACCTGTGCTATTTATTTCCCTAGTGGTTTATAGTTTCCACACTCACCAGCAATGGAGGAGGGTTCTCCTTGCTCCTCATCCTCAGCAGCATGAATTGAAACTTGTGTCACTGATCTTAGTAATTCTGACAGGTATCACATGGAATCTTAGACATTCTCACAGGTGTAAAATGGAATCTCACAGTCCTTTTGAATTGTAACCCCCCACACCCAATGGCTAAGGGAAATGATCATTTCTTTAAATGGGTCTCAGCCATTTTAGATTTCTTCACTGAGGATTCTCTGTTTAGACCTATACTCCATTTTCAATTAAATTATTTAGTTTTTTTGAAGTCTAGTTTCTTGAATTGTTTATATATTTTAGATATTAGCACTCTCTTAGAGTTGGAGTTGGTGAAAATATTTTTCTATTCTTTAAGCTGCAATTTTGACATATTAAATAGTATCCTTTGCCTTATCACTTTCATGAAAGCCCATTAAATAACTGTTAATCATAGTGCCTGGTCTATCAGTGTTTTGTTTAGGAAGATGTCACTTAAGCCAAAGCATTCAAAGCTATTCCCTAATTTCTCTTCTTTTAAGTTTAGTATAGGTGGATATCGTTTGGGTAGACAAACATGGATCTCTTTGCATGCTTCTACCTGCAGCCATGCAATTTAGGCGGTACCATTCGCTGAAGATGCTTTCTTTTTTCCAGTGTGGACTGGTGACTTCTTTATCAAATACATTGTGTTCATGGGTATGCGAATTTATATCTTGGTCTTTGATTTTATCCCGTTTATCAAAGTGTCTATATATTTAATAATACCATGTAGTTTTTATTACTATAGGTCTGTTTTCCAATTTGAACTTAGGGATGGTAATGAATCTGGAAGTTCTTTTATTGTTCAAAATTGTTTTATCTATCTTTGATTTTCCATTTTTAATGGAAAATGTATCACATGCTCTTTATCCCTTCTTCTGCTGTGGGATATCTAGATTGTTTATAATTTCTAGCTATCATGAAAAAAGCAATGGACCTGGTTGAACAACTATATCCATGATAGTGTCCTTTGTGTGTATATGCTCAAGAGTCATGAATCTGGATCTTTGGGTAAAAACATTCCCATCATACTGAGAAACCACAAAAATTTATTTTCATTGTGACTGTTAAAGGTTGCACTTCAATTAGCAATGAATGAGTGCTCCCCATAACTTCATAAACATGGCCACATGTGCTGTCACATATTTTTATTGATCTTAGGCTTTCTGTCCAATATTAAATTAAATCTCAAAATAGTTTGATTTTCACTGCCCAGAACTTGATGATGTTGAAAATTTAAAGTGGTTCTCACGTGCTTGAGTTTCCACTTTTCAGAATTCTCTGTTTATTTTTGTATGCCTTTTTAAATGGGATATTTGTATTCTTGTCATCAACTTTTTTGAATTCTTTCTATATTTTGAATATTGGCCTTCAAGAAAATGTTTAGTTGCTAAAAGAACTTTACCCATTCTGTAGGATGCCTCTTTGGCTGAATGACTATGACCTTTGCCACTCAGAATGATTTTGTTTAGTTAGTTCCCATTTATTCTTTATTGAACTAAGATCCCATGGTGATGGTGGACGACCTGTTCAGGATGCCTTTTTCATACCAGTGAGTTCAAGGATATTCCCACTTTCTCTCCTGTCATCTCTAGTATATCTGTTTTATGTTTCAGTATTTGATCTATTTGGAGTTTAGTCTATGTAAGATGATAATTATGAATCTATTCAGATTATTCTAAATGCAGCTATCCATCTTGATCATCACCATTTGTTGAAGATGTGACATTTACCCATGATTATTTTTTTCTATTTCTTTATTGCTTATTTCATTTTACATTCCAACTGCAGTCTTCCCTCCCACCCCTTTCCATGCCTCACAAGCCAAAATCGTTCTCCACAGATATTTTCATGGATAATAAAAAACACAAATGGTGGATATGCTCAGAAATAGTGCCATTAGAAGATCAGGTTTTTCATGACAGAGAGGCCAATGGCCATATGTACCATTGGAAAGACAATTTAAGAATGACAGCTGAGAAATAGAGCCTTAAATTCAATGAAATGCCTATCCTCTGTAGCCTCACCCTACTGTGCTTCAGACCACAGAATTAGGCAGTGAGAGTTCAGTGCATACCTCAGGTGTCTTCCCATCAGAGATTCATATCTAATGGTGATATAGACCTCATTTAGCAAGGCTATGGGGGATATTGTCACCAGAGTGCACATTGATGGAGATAACTTATTTAGCAAGGTGATAAGGTATCCTGCCTTCTGAATGTTTTAAGCTGTTCTCAGTGCAGATTTCTGTGTCAAGAGCTCGATCCCTCACATTACAGCTTGGAGAGTCTTCCCTCAACACTACAGTGTGTTAATTGTTTACTAGGTGCTTATTCACTGGATGGTCTGGATGATGACTTTTCATTTAGCTATATATTTTTGATCTATAGAATATATACTAGGACATGCTTCATAACTGGATCTATTTATGCCACAAGAACTGTGGACTCTTAATAGCCTGCCTTGTTTTCTGGCTCAGATTACTGCACACAATTAGTTCACTTTCACCTCAGAGAAAGTTCAAACTACACTAAAGATTTTTTGTAGAAAGAAACTTTACAGCTTGCACAAGATCAGAGTCACAGATGCTACAAAGATTACTAAGAAAAACATTCTTTAATTGTTCACTTGACAATCTTTTAACAATAGATCTGCTTTTTAAAGTTGCCACTGGTACTGTGTTATCCCCTGTGTGGTCATGGTTATGCTCCTATGGCCTTGGGCTTTTGTGCTGTCATGGTATGTAGCTTAGCCCCTTATCACTTCATCTAGAAATGTGCTTTTGACCAATGAGATAAATTTCTTTATCACTTAAAGTCTCCGAAGATGAAGAATTTTTTAGACTAAAAGAACATAGAAGAAGCATTGAAGAGGAAGAAGTAGTACAGGATTATTGGAGTAGAAACAGAATAATAGAGAGCACAGGAGATAAGCATGATCCTCAGATTGTGTGTAAAGATTCTATAGAAATCTTTTTAACCCCTCCTTCACTCCTAAGAAGCATTTCAGCCTTGGGGCCCTGAGTAGAAGCTGGAGCAGGTCTCTTAGCCCTTATACCACTGGTATGCTATCTTCAGAAATATTAACAGGAATCTAAAAAAATCACTTAAAGGCTGGGTGTTGGTGGCACACTCCTTTTATCCCAGTACTTGGCAGGCAGAGGCAGGCAGATTTCAGTGAGTTCCAAGCCAGCCTGGTCTCCAGAGCGAGTGCCAGAGAAACCCTGTCTTGAAAATCCAAAAAAAAAAAAATCACTTCACATCTACCACATGCTGTCCTACAGCTTAGTATGCTACTAGCCACGATCTGTAAGCATTGAGAAACAAAGTCATATTTCCAGATCCACTAAGTTACACATTCAAATGTAGTTTGTTTTTAACTGAATTTTCATGCCCACTCATATGCACTGGGGGATACAGAAAACAACGTCTTGAGTCTTTAACTCACCATACCTAGAAGATTCTAGTAAAAGAACTGGGGAAAAATTACAAAGTACTCTCTTTTAATTTTTTCTATATTTTTATCTTTATTCTTTTTTACTTTATTTTATTTTTACCAGCTTTTTTATTTTATTGAAAAAAATTTTAATATAATATATCCTACCTCTACTTCTCTAAGTTCCTCCTCACTTTACCTCTCATTCAGAGCCACCCCATTTCAGTGTCTCATCAGAAAGCAAACAAACATCTAAGAAATAATGTTAAAATATAATAAATCATAAGATAAAGCAAATGAACTGGAATAGTACAAAACAATTAAACAGGAGAAAAGCCCAAGGACAGGCACGGAAAACATACAAATGCAGAGACCAATTGGTTCATACACTTAGGAATCTGATAAGAACCCAAAACCACAATCCATAGTATATACACAGAACCTTTGGGATAAAATAGATAAATATGTAGAAGTTTATGAGACAAGGAATCTCCAAATATGCCATTGAGTTCCTTTTCTGTCTACCATCAACCTACCCTTAAGATAGTTTATTTCCCGAGTAAGACATCCATGGAGAAAGCTACCTTTTCTTTTTCTTTTTTGAAATTAGAGAGAAGCTTCTTTTACATGTCAATCCCAGTTCCCTCTCCCTCCGCTACTCCCCTGTTCCCCACTGCCACCCTATCTCATTCCATTTCTGCTCCACAGGGAGGTTGAGGCTTTCCATGGTGGATCTTTAAAGTCTGTCATATCGTTTTTGGGCAGGTCCAATACCCTCCCTGGTGTGTTTAAGCTGAGAGAGTATCCCTCTACATGGATTGGGCTCCCAAAGTCCATTCATGTACTTGGGACAAATACTGATCCACTTACCAGAGGCCTCATACATTAGTCAGAACTCTAAACTGACATTGTCATTCAGGGAGTCTGGAGCAGTCCCATGATGTTGTCCCAGCTATCATTCTGGTGTCCTTGTGCTCCCCTTGTTCAGGTCGGCTGTTTCTGTGGGTTTGTGCAGCCTGCCCTTGACCCTTTTCCTCATCATTCCTCCCTCTCTCCAACTGGATTCCATAGTTCAGCTCAGTGTTTATCTGTGGGTGTCTGTTTCTGCTTCCATTATCTACTAGATAAAAGCTGTAGGATGCCATATAAGGTAGTCATAAATCTCATTATCAGAAAAGGGCATTTAAGGTAGTCTCTCCACTATTGATTAGATTGTTAGTTTTTTAACTAGTTTTTAACAAGTTAGCATCAACCTTGTAGTTCTCTAGACATTTCCCTAGTTCCAGAATTCTCATTAAATCAGTCATGGCTCCCTCTATTAGGGTGTCTCTTTTCTGGCTCTCCTCAATTCTTCCCCTTACTAGATCTTCCTGTTGTCTCATGTCTTCCTCTCCCCTCCTCTTCTTTTCTCTTTCTTCTAGCCCTGTCTCCCATACCCCATGCTCCCAATTAGTATGGGAGATCTTGTCCATTTCTCTTTCTCCAAGGGACCAAGTATGCCACTCTTAGGGTCCTACCTATTTCCTAGATTCTCTGTTGGTGTGGATTGTAGGCAGGTATTCCTTCTGTATGTATAAAATCCATATATGAGTGAGTACCTAGCATTTTTGTCTTTTTGTGACTGGTTTACCTGACTCCGAATGGTTTCTTCTAGTTCTATCCATTTGCCTGCAAAATTCAAGATTCCATTGTTTTTGTTTTTGTTTTTTCCTGCTGAGTAGTACAATATTGTGTAAATGTACCACATTTTCTCCATCTGTTCTTCAGTCGAAAGACATCTAGGTTGCTATCAGGTTCTTGCTATTACAAATGAATCTGCAATGAATGTGGGTGATAGACCAATATCCCTCATGAACATTGATGAAAAAAATACTCAATAAAATACTGGTAAATCCAGTAAACATCAGAAAAATAATCCACCATGATCAAGTATGTTTCATCCCAGGAATGCAGCAATTGTTCAACCTATCAAAACCCATCAATGTAATCCAAAATATAAAGAAACTGTGAAAGAAACATCACATGATTTTCCCACTAGATGCCAAAAAGCCTTTGAAAAATCCAACACTACTTCATGATAAATATATTTGAGAGTACAGTAATAACAGGAACATACCTAAACTTAATAAAAGCAATATACAGCCCACATCAAACATAATGGAGAAAAACTCAATCCAATTCCTCTAAGATCAGGAGCAAGACAAGGCTGTTCTGTCTATATATACCTCTTCAATAACATACTTGAATTTCTACCTGAAACAATTAGACAACAAAGGGAGATCAAGGGGATTAACTCGGAAAAATCAGTAGTCCCATTGTATACAGATGATAAATGGACTGAGAATGAAATCAGAGAAACATCACCCTTTACAATTGCCACAAACAACATAAAATACCTTAGGTAACACTAAGCATACAAGTGAAAGACCTGTATAGCAAGAACTTTGAATCTTTAAAGAAAGAGATTAAAGAAGATACCAGAAAATGGAAAGATCTCCAATGCTCGTGCATAGTTATGGTCAAGGTAGTAAACATGGCAATCTTGCGAAAAGCAATCTACGGATTCAATGCAATCCCCATCAAAAACCTAGTACAATTCTTCACAGACCTTGAAGGAAAAATTGTCAACTTTATATGGGCAAACAAAAGACTCATGTTAGCCAAAACGATCATGTATAAAAACGTGAATGTCCAGAGTTATCAACATCCCTGACTTCAATCTCTATTATAGAGATATTGTTCTGAAAATAGCTTGGTATTGGCACAAATATAGACAGGTAGACCAATGTGATTGAATTAAACTCTAATATTAACCCACGTACCTATGAACATCTGATTTTGACAAGAAGCTAAAATTATACAATGAAAGAAAAACATCATTAACAAATGATGCTGGCATAACTTGATGCTGATATATATGAAGATAAAGGATATTTGGAAACTCAGACCTCTGAAATTTTGCAACAATGGCCAAGCCTATGGATTGTACATTTCTGAACCACCCCAAAGAGGATGTAAATGTAAGACATCCAAATCCTTGCATTTTTTAATTCATAAAATTTGAATTACATAATCTCCTCAGCATGGTAAATTGTGGGATGTTTTCAGGAATACTCAGAGATTTAAAGACTTACCAGAACTTAATTTGAGAAAGAATAAGTGATTCCACATGAGCCTGCACCAAGAATAAAATGTAAGGTGCTATGCTTTCAGAAAGCAGCAATTTTATTAAAGAGGTGCATTAGATTGTTCACACTGCTCAGCCTTTTATGCAGAAAATCATGGACAAATGTCTATTAGCCATGGATAGTGCATCAAGTGACTAGCAGAGGAAGACACAATAAACTCAGAGAATGGACTGGGCTGCCATTCTAATGACGATCTCATTATTTAAAACAAAAAATCAAAGGATCATTGACATACCTTGCAACCCAACAGAAATACTTGCAGATGGGAGAAAATGGCACAATGCACAATGTTTTCCTGTCATGCTACAGGAAAAATATTATTTATGTATATATGTCATGTATTATAACTATATATCCAATTTAGTTTGATGTATTTTAATTGCTAGCTTATAGATGAAACTTCTCTGTATTGTGGACTAGTTTACAAATAAATAAATAAATAAATAAATAAATAAATAAATAAATAAATAAATGTCAATCATGATTGATATTAATGAACCTCTGACCCATCTTTTGGAGGACTAGACTTTATCCTGTTGTATCAGTTAATGAGCAGTTCTTGCCAGTTTTATATTTGAGCTTCTGTAAGTCCAAATTGGATGACAAATATTTCTGTCTACTAGAAAATACAATATTTTATAATATTATTCTTCTTATTTTAAACAAATGTCATGTCACTTTAAAAACATTTATTGTTTTCTCTCATACATGTAATAGTTAGGTTTAGGTTTCACTTTTTAACACATAATACTACTGGTATGTATCCTAACCACCAATACCTTATTTTATTTTATTCAGCTTTCTGTTTTGCTGTTCAATGAATATCTCCATGTGGCATTTCATACATTTTCCTTGAATTAATAATGAGCAAAGGAAAGTAGTATCTCCAAATATGATTTTACATTGTAATAATGATAAAATTTATGATTTCTATGAATGTTCATTAAAATGCAATCAATGACAAATGTCTTTATTAGAAGTATACTTTTATATTGCTGTTGTAATCTAGGCTACCTGGCGCCAACTCTCACCTACCTGAGAATGGCAGTTGTATATTCCTTGGCCATTTAAAAGAAAAACTCCACTCACTTATTTTTTCTCTTTCAAAATCAGAATATTGGGCAAGGGGGAGCTTGGTGGATTCCATGGCTGGCAAGGGACAAACATGCCAGGCAGAGGGAGCTTAACTGAGAAGTTTTATTAGATGGAAATGGAGGACGGAAGAAAGAAGAGAGGGAGGGGGACAGAGAGAAAGAGAGAGAGAGAGAGAGAGTGAGAGAGAGAGAGAGAGAGAGAGAGAAGGGAGAGAGAGGAAAAGTGCTTTCTGCCCCTTCAGAGGAACAGCATGGAAGAGAGAAGGAAAGTGGGTGGGTGTAGCTTTCCATTTCAAGGGTCATGGTACATACACCTGCCATGCACAGGTGGGTGAGAGTCAGAGTCAGGTTTGCCTGGATTACAACAATCCCTCCACAGATAATAGGCTACAAGAAGCCAGCTCATGTCATGGGGATAATTACTGTTTTCACTTTCAATGGCCTCATAAACTGCCCAAGGCCCACAAATTCAGGGGCCTTATTTCAGTCTTATACAGCTGTCAGTCTGGAGTCAGTAAGCTCCCACTTACTCAAGTCAGCTATTTCTGTGGGTTTCCCCAACATAGACTTGACTCCTTTGCTCATATTACCACTCCTCTCTCTCTACAACTGGACTCAAGGAGTTTAGCTCAGTGCTTAGCTGTGGGTCTCTTCTTCTGCTTCCATCAGTTACTGGATGAAGGCTCTATGATGGCAAATAAAGTCATCAATCTAATTATAGGATAAGGGTAGTTAAGGTACCCTCTCCACTATTGCTTAGATTCTTAGCTGGAGTCATGCTTGTGGATTCATAAGAATTTCTTTAGTGCCAGGAATCTCATTAACCTCATAATGGTTACCTCTATCATGGTATCTCTTTTTTTTTGTTCTCCCTTTCTACCCTTTCTCCAACTCAATCTTGGGAATCCCTAATGTTCTCTTATCCACTCATTTTCTCCCGTCCCCTTTCCTCTTCCCCTACCATTCCAATTTACTAAAGTGATCCTGTCTGTTTACCCTTCTGTGGGGGAGGATCCATGTATGTCTCTCTTAGGGTCCTCCTTATATCCTGGATTCTCTGGGGTTGTGTATTGCAGGCTGGTTTTGTTTTTGTTTTAAATAATGTTAGTCATTTTATCTGAGTCCCAAACACAAAATTCATAATTTACAATATAAATCAAATAATTAAACAGAAAGATTTGTATATAGGACCTAATTTTCTCATTTAAAAATTGTATATTCTAGCTCTCTTGGTTTCAATTAATTTATACTTTGGGAATAAAGTATTCAATATTTATTAGAATTTTGTATATTTTTATATCATCTAGTATAATGGTTGCCATCCAATAACAGCCCTTCTAAACCATGTTAAGTTGACAAAATTTTCAAGTACTATTTAATACCATCATGGGTTTATGTATGTAGGAATTAACATTCCCCCCAATTTGGTTAGAGTTCACCAGCTGACTGACTTTGCTATGTAGATCTGACACTGCACCACAGTATCAAGTGACAATCTCCAAATAAGGCTCAGAGGACTGGGATAATGAAAATGTGAGTCTACTTTTGTTCCCTAGGTGGAATGCTCAATTTTGATGACTATAGAACCTAGAGGTCTATAAGGAGGATAGATTCTCATTAAAAACTAACAAGAGCTGGGTGGTGGTACATGCCTTTAATCCCAGCCCACTCAGGAGGCAGAGGCAAGATATCTGTGAGTTTGAGGCCAGCCTGGTCTCCAGAGTGAGTGCCAGCATAGGCTCCAAAGCTACACAGAGAAAACCTGTCTTGAAAATAACCAAAAAATAATAAATAATCTAACAAGAATCTAACAGAATTCAGTTTTCTGTATGGAGAAGACTCTTAACAGGGTGAGTCTTAGTAATACTCGAAAAAAAAAAAAGGAAAATCTGATATTGACTGCCTTCATTGTTTCCTAAGATCTTAAGACAGCCTTTCTCTTAAAAAGCCTATCTTCCTCATTGAGTATAAGAGCCATGTAATAAGTCTGGAGATCTGTTCTGGGTGGCATTTTATTGTTGTGCTAGCTACACGAACAAAAGCAACTAGGAGAGCAAAGGTCAGGTTACAGTTCCACTTCACAGTCTATAATGAAGGAAATTCAGGGCTATAATGCAAGCAAGGAAGTTACTAGGATGCAGAAACAAATGCAGCAACAATGGCAAATTTTTTTATTGGATTACTACACATGGTTTGCTCAATATGCATTATTATACAGCCCACCATCACCTGTCCAGGATTAGCACAGTCTAGCCTGAGGTGGGTCTTCCTATATCTAATATTAATCAAGACAATAGCACACAGACTTGCTTAGAGGTGAAAATGATGGAAACATTTTTTAACTAGAGTTCTTTCAACCAAATGTCATCATCTTGTGTCAAATTCACACACACACACACACACACACACACACACACACACACACACACACAATCAGCCAGGACCAATGCTTTCACAAAATTTTAACAACATATTCCCTAGAATTCTAAATTCTATTTCTGAGAGATAAACATTCTCTGTTATCAACTGTGTACACACTATCTTTTTGTTTGTGAGAAAGAGCCTTATCTATTTTTAACTTCATGTATATGGGTTGGTGTCTCTATGTCTGTAAGTACACTTGCATGAAGGTGCCCATAGAAAACAGAAAGGTATGTTGGAGTCTCTGGAACTAGATTATAGAAAACAGTGAGCACATTTATATTGGTGAACCTCATGTCTTCTGAATGAACAGAATGCAATCTTAACTGCTGATCAACCAATCAAGCTCCCAACACCATTTCTGTCAAAACATCATACTAAAGCCATTTCACCGTATAAACTGGTATGATGTCTCAATGAATAAAGTGCTTCTGACCAAGATAACTACTTGAGATTTTCCTAGACCAACATCATAGAAAAGGACTGACTCCCATGCCTTGTCTTCTGAAATTGATGTGCATGCCATGGAATGAACATATCTATACACATATCCATACAACACATAATAAATAAATAAAAAATATCAAAAGATCATTTCAATAGTGTATATTTGTGACATAAAATGTTATATGTATCTAATTCATATAAAGTTATGTTAGAAAACACCCATGAAATACCATTTACCACAAACACCAGAGGCCTCTCAGTCACTTTCAGTGTCCTTAAACCATACATCCCAGAAAAATTATTTTTAGTATCCATTGTCTTTATGTTTTCATAATAATCACTTAATATACACATTTCTGGTATTTTTACTTATCTTGTGGAGACAAATTTATTAAACACAGGAAATCAGCTCCTAAGTTCTATATATGAAATTCTTAAAAAGAAATCTATTTCTCTGTAAAACTGATGAATGGGGAGGAAATGAATAGTCATTCAAAACACAGCGATTCACTGTCTACATGCACCTTCATTTTCAGTCCTTCCAGTTTTTCTGTAATACATAACTTATTGTGTTACTGGGGTTGTTCTAATGTACAGTTTTAGCTTGGTCTTTTCTCATCAAGTGCCACATTTTTTATGTATTGTCATTCCTGGCATAGAAGAGAGTTTATGTGCTTTTTGCAATAATGAGAAGCCTGCATAACTCTTCCCTGTATCTATAAGGCACCACTCACCCAGGCCTTTGCATAATGCTCCCGTGAGAATCCCTATACTTCCTTGTCTCAGATAAAAGCACAGATATTTTCTTGTGTTGACTAATCAGTCTCCTAAGGCTGCCTCCTCAAAATGAAGTTGCCTGTTCAACTATTGGTGCTGCTTTTGTTCTGGATACCTGGTGAGGACAGAGGGAAGTGAGATTGGAGAATGGGAAGAGAGGATGAACTCTGAGTATTACTGATGATTACAAGTGTTCTGTCCATATATGAAAGAACAGATATTATTACCCAGGGTGGGACATGAGTGTTCATATTTGTGAGTGGGTGATTACAGATGGGAGAAAATCTGTACTTTAATTAAGATTGTGACACAGATAAACTGTCGTATAAATTATGCCTGTAAACTCTGGAGGGATTTCAATTCACATGTTTTATCAAAAGAGGTATTGTTGTATACAAAATATTGTATGTAATTGTAAAAAGTGCATAGTTTGTAAAAATAAGCATCTATTGAAATAAATATCAACAATGATTATTCATTAAATTTCTTTGTAACTTTGCACTTCTTTCTAAATATTTCAGCCTCTATCAGTGATGCTGTGATGACCCAAACTCCACTCTCCATGCCTGTCAGCTTTGGAGATTCAGTTTCTATCTCTTGCAAGTCTAGCCAGAGCCTTGTACATAGTAATGGAAACACCTATATGAATTGGCTCCTGCAGAAACCAGGCCAGTCTCCAGAGCTCCTGATCTACAAGGTTTCCAATCGATTTTCTGGGGTGCCAGACAGATTCAGTGGAAGTGGCTCAGGGACAGACTTCACACTCAAGATCAGCAGAGTGGATCCAGAGGATTTAGGAATTTATTACTGCTTGCAACATACACATATTCCTCACACAGTGATTCAGACCCTAACAAAAACAACTTCCTTGCTTGATGTGGCCCAGCTGCAAAATATATTACTCATCTGAGTGAAAGAGATGCTGAGGGACTCCAGATTAATTTCTGTAGGTGAAAGCCTTTGAGCATGAGTGCTTTGGCTACAGCTCAAGATTTATGCATTTCTGGCCTCATAGGATGCAATAGCAATGGTATTGCATCTGCCTCAAGAGAATGGTGAACAGCGGCCTTCTCAACAACCAGAAATGATGGGATAAAGCTGAGTGAAAATTGGATTAGGGAAATGCATATTTCAAGCATTTAATATGATGTATGTGTGGCTGTGAAAAATCTGAATAATTTAGACTGACATGGGAGTTGCAAAACAGCACCTGCTAGAGATTGTCAGAACTAGGAATCCATCTCTAACGGTTGTAGAGGAAGTAGGAGTGTGGGTCTTATGCCTTTTGCAGCAGGGCCTGGTCAAGCAACAGAAGCCAACATCACTAAGCTTTTCAGATAAGGGGTGATATATATGTATCCTAACATATGTATCCTAAGGCAGCAATGAGAGAAAACACTGATTGCCCCATGAAAGAACTAAATAGTAAGGGTTAGATGAAGGCCTGTCAAGGTGTACACAATACTAACCATTTTATTTCATTTAAAATGTGAATATAAACTGATTATTTTCCCCTCAAAAATACAGGGAAGTAAGTGAATCACAGGTTATATGGACCCTCACACTAGGATTTTATGATTAGATCAATGATATAATCACTATGTTAAGGTCAAGGTGTCCATATCCTTGACCTGAATATGATGTTGAAATCCTTTGTTTCTAGGGAAAAAATTAAATTACTGCCATCAAACTATAGAAAGTGAGTATGAATTTTATATTTTCAAATAAATGCATAAATTCTGAATGAGAATACAGTAGGAAGAGAAATTGAAATAATGTACCTTATAAAGATTTTTAGCATTTTCTATACAATATAGAATATATGTTCTATAATATTCTATATATTGCATAGAATATATATATATATATATATATATATATATATATATATATATCAAGGCACATTCATTTAAATGGTTACCCCTAATCTCATTGTGTTCTGTCTGTCTATCTGTCTCTCTCTCTCTGTAAGTGTGTAGTTTTATTTGTGTGTGTGTGTGTGTGTGTGTGTGTGTGTAAGAGAAGGAGTAGGGTTGGGAGGAAATTAACACATACTGCCATGTGCCAAGCACTACCACTTAGCTAAGTATTTTGCTCTTTACAATATTAATGAATGAAATAGTCTCAAGTATTGATGGCAATAAATGCACTGCTCATGAACTTAATATTCAAAATTTCTCATATTAAGTGAAATATGTGGGTACATATGGTACAGATTCTAAGAATGCTTCAAACATGTCTCCCAGAAGGTCACTGATGCCTTTTCTTGCATTTCTTCATTTTTGTTTATGTTGAAAATGTAATTTAATCTCACACTTCTCTCTTCCCTTTCCTCCTTCCAAAACTTCCTTGTTCTCCTTCATATTCATAGCTTTTTATCTATATATTTGAATATATATGCCTAAACTAACATTTAATCAATATAATGTTACATATAAATATGTTTTCCTGACTGATCTTTTGGTAGTGGACAACTAATTGTTATTTTCTTTCCATTAGACTGACCACCCCTCCTGCTCTGTGAATTGCTCAGTTGCCTATAATTCTACATGTCGGGTTCAGGATCTTGGGTTTCCCCATTGCATGTTGGCACTTTCATTCATGCATTTTTACTTCTGGTAACATTTAAGGAGTAATCTTGAGACTTTATGGGTATAGCTGCTGATGTTCTAGGAGATACAATCTCACAACAAAGTTTCTGATCCTTTGGTTCTTATAATATTTCGTGTTCTCTTTATCAATGTTACCTGATTCTTAAGTATGGGCATGTTTACTAGTTGTATCCACTGGAACTGACCTTACACCTCTGCATTTTTATTAGTTATAGTTTTCATTAGTGATCACTGCCTTTTGCAAAAGAGTTTCCTTGATGAGGGGATAAACACCATAATTATCTGTAGGTACAAGGACAAATAGTTACTATGGCTGCCATTGATGAAAGATATATAGCAAAGAAAACACAAACAGAGTAAGGCAGATGACTCAGCTGAAAAGTACAGGTTAGTTATGACAAAGCCTGTTTTTATTAAAAATCCAAACTCTGTTTTTGGTGGTTCTAGATATTATAGTGCTTCCTCTCACCTAGTATGTCATGAAATGGAATTTTAAAAGAAGACATTTTGTCACCTGAAGCATATAAAAGCATCAAAGGAGTAGAATTACAACTGAAATTGATCACATTACAATAGCATGTTTTCAAAGAATAATATTGATGTTGCCCATTTGGCCCAACACAATTATTGGAGAAAAATTTGCACACTCCTTGTCTGCCATAGGATAGCTAGGGTCACAGGCCCTGGCTGACTTACTGAGATGAATCAGCCTGTCAGTTGTTTCCAGTTTAACCAAATTCCTCAAAATTTTCATGTGTCTGAGCATCATCTACTGATCTGAACACTTTTAATGAGCTGTTCCAACCATGTAGCTCTTGCTCCCAGATAAGGAAGGGTGACAACATTGTATCAAGTATTCTACAGTCACCAGTGCTGCCAGATTCTCCACATAATTTCTGCTGTACCATATTTCTAGATTATATTGCTCCCTGAAGTCTAAAGATTTTAGACATAGAGTAAGGATTACCAGCCTACAATCCACACTCCCAAAGAATCTAATAAACATGGAGGTCCCTTAGAAAGACTTACATGGTCCCCTGGAGAAAGGGAGAGGTTCAAGATCTGCTGAGCAAAATGGGAGCACGGGAAGATGGGGGAGGGAGCTAGGAGAATGAAAAGGGGAGAGGAAGAGGGATGCCGAGGACATGAGAGAGCAGAAAATATGAGTCAGAAAATATAATAACAAGAATAGAGATATCATAATAGGGGGAGACATTTTTGGTTTACAGAGAAATCAGGCATTAGGGAATGTCTGGAGAACTACAAAGATGGCACCAGCTAACTATCTCAGCAATGGAGGAGTGGCTACCTTAAATGCTCTCCTCTGATTATGAGATTTATTTATTTATTTATTTACTTATTTATCCCTAGCATAGGTGTGGATTTTGGGAGCTTAGGCCATATAGAGGAATACTCCCTGAGCCAAGAAACACGGGGGTGGACCTACGACCTACCCCAAAGGAAACAAAAAACTCTGATGGCACCCTATGGAAGGCTTCACCATCCAGGCGAAGCAGAAAAGATATGTGACAGATAAGTTTTTAGTTGGGGGGGTAGGGAAGGACGGGTGGGAGAAGGGAAATGGGATTATCATGTAAAACAATCCTGTTTCTAATTCAAATAAAAAAGTTGGAAAAAAGATTTTACAACTTATTACAGTCAAGATTATTATGAACTTCCTCCCAAATTGATAAAGTCATAACAAAAACTCACAAAGGAAGAACATATTTCTGATAGGGGTACCCAGTCATTCCTCTGTGTCTCTGAATCTCTTGATGGTATTTTTCACTTTCACCTTGGCTTCAAGTATATTTTGATATTGTAATAGAAGCAGCCATGCCATATAATGTCCTGTGGTAATTTTTCTTTCCCTAGCAGCAAAATTTTGAAATCATTTCCATGTTAATTAAATAAGGACAGAGGATATAACACCTGAGGCATCTCGCTTGCATAATCAATTGGGTTATTATAGGAGATAAAGTTTAAAAGGGTATAGAAATTTAGAATTTACTCTTCAGCCATTAACTAAGTTATATAAGGTAGTTGCAGATGGTCAGGAAGATCAATAAAAAAATTAGAGAATCTCTGCTGAGACATGTCTCAATAATACTCGTTTGCTGAGCTTGTGCTCTGACCTGCCTGCAAAAGAATAATAGTTACTCTGTACTCCTTACTTCCTTTCATTTGTTGCTCTGCAAATGGCCGATGTTGCATTCTATTACATTCTCTTTTTCTAACTCTTTTATATCATGGCTGTGTCCCTAATTGAGGAATTTATACAAGTTTATGGGTTACTGCTTAACATTAGTCTAGAAAACACCAGAAGCATCTATGTAATGAGACTCTTCCTAGAGAGCCATCTAAGTTCCTGAAAATTGTGAAAAAGAAGATACCTGTATATTAGGTAAAATGAGAGATTTTAAAGATTCCTGTGTATAAATGTCATTCCTCCTTTTTTTTTTGATTACTCTCTGGCTTAGTAAGGTTATGTAATATGTTGAAAATTATATCTACTGTCTTTCCCTCTCATCATTACTAACTCTGCTGGAAGTATTGCTCTGAGATACTAATTTTCTATTACATT
>NW_023277028.1:0-19789 GCF_003668045.3 Cricetulus griseus
TCTTGTATCTTGGTAATGAAGTCTTTTACCCCACCCCCTTTTGATTGAGGTATATAAAATCTGAGTACTAAATATAGGGCTTATCCTAGTATTCATTGGGTGCCCTCCTGATTCTATCTCTTGCTTATTTCTTTCCTCAATCCACACAACTCCTTCCAAGTAGGAACCAAACTAGCTAGCAAGACTGGACAAATGGTACCTCAATGTGTGACCCACATAGATGCCCACACAATTTGGCATTACTACAGCTGGTACCACAGATGGTGGGGCTGGGACACAGACACTGAAGGGATGGACACTGCTATATGAGAAAAGATGAAACATGAATGCTCAGATAAATGTGAATTGTGGTAAGAAAACTCCAGAATAAAAATTGTGTTTAATTTTAGATATGGGAACAAAAAGTAGTCAACTGATTGTACATTTACTTTGGTATATTTTGAGTCCATAGGAGCTCTTGTAGAGCTGTAGCAAGTACAAAAATTTTTAGAATTTGGTGATTTTATAAATCTTCCTTACCCACACTGGAGCGATCTCTGGGCTGTACCAGAAATTGGGGAAGTGAAGTTTTGGCCTCCCCCTGGCCCTCTCAGTAAGTCTGACCTGCTGATGCCCAAGCCTGCCCCTGTGCCTGCCATACCTCTTTGGGTGTCACCTTCTCTGCCACCCTGGCTGAGTCTGGCCCATGATACCACCATGCCACGGAGCCAGAAGCAGAGGAGACAGGAAAACTTGGTGGGTTCCTCCTCCTGTGGGTGGCACTTGGAGCCAGTTAGTGGGGAGTTTCAGGAGGCAGTATGGCCCTTGAGCACAGGGAGTCTGTGTGGATGGCTCAAGATCCTTTAGCAGAGGAGAGGAGGCAGGGTGCCCAACAGTTAATACAGGAACAGCTGGATAATGGTCATATCGTGCCTTCTAGTTCCCCCTGGAATTTTCATATTTTCATGGTTGGGTAAAGGTCTGGAGAATGGAAATTGATGCAAAATTTGAGAGGAGTTAATGAGCCCTTGTAGACTCAGGTAGCTGCCATTCCACTCAGCCTTGCCCAGCCAAGTATCTGTGAAAATGCTAATGGATTATACAAGCTTACAAATTTTGAATGATTTTCAAAACTTATTGGGAGATATTCAGTGCCTATGACGGTATTAAAAATTGTCTACTGGGGATCTTGAGCCCCTTAATGAAATTCTTAAGGGCAGTTGTGACCCTAGTTCCCCTAAACAGTTCACAAATGTTGCTAAACAAGTGCTAATTCAAATGGAGCATACAATTAATGTGCCCATGGAGCTTTGAAAACACAACTTCAAAAAAAATAACGGGGAACTATACCCTCAGTCTGTGTTTTAAAGGACCCAATGCTGTTTTAATATGAGTCGAGAGTATATTTGTGTTTTTTTCACAGGAAAGAAATGTAGCTTGTTATAGTGCATAGAACAGATGAATGCCAGACCCAATGCATTAGTGTGGAGGCCTTCAGCTGAACCTATATTTCTGATCTTCTGATGTCATCATTCTACATACCTAGAAGGAAAGGAGTTTAAGATGACAGCTAATTATTCCCACCTTCTTGACAAACCTACTGCACCAACTTCTTCAACCTCTGTGAGTTTTGACTATTCTGGATCCAGCCAAGGTCTGAATGCTTGGCGTTTTAGCCATCCTGTGTCTTGGAACATGGAACTCATTTTTGTCAGTTGAAACTCTTTTCTAGTGTTGAAATAGAACAGGTGCCTCAGAGACTTCCCCTCTGGAAAAGAAACCCACTGGAACAATCAAACGTTATGATAGAGTCGATGATAAAACCTCTCTTCATTACAGTATCACTGGAATTCAGAAATAGGTGCTAAACTGATTGAGAAACCAAATTGGAGGTACTGAAGGGACAGCACACATTGATAGGGAGAAATGGAACAAAACTTTCCTGCCAGTAGTCGGTATTGAAGCATGATATCAGCTCAAACTTATCTTCAGAAGCTAGAAGCAGCAATGCAATTGGACTGTGGGAGAGGAAAAATACTCATATTTTACCCACCACAAGAACATTTTGTTGTCCTTTGATTGAATGGAAATTATGAGAATTGTAATCTTGCCAATGGTGTGTCCAGTGTTAATAATCTTACTAGAATTATGGTATTGACCTGTTAATGTTTACAACTTTGCTATACTATGTGAGTGAGTGTTAATGGATGGGAAAATGTCAGAACTCATTCTAAGAGAAATTTGGCATGATGCAAATGAGACTTCGAATTCAAGGTGATTAAAAAATCAGATTTGGATTTTATGCATCTAAAACTACTGGATGCATCCTGGACTAGTTTAAAAAGGCCATTCCATATTGGTCATCCTTTATTCCTTTCAGAGGAGATATTGTAGACATAGGAGCATGAGAATTCCTTGGCATTATACCCTTGCCTATGCTTATCAAGTTTTGTGAACTTTTGATGGAAAGTTGACTTAAAGGTGCATGGCATCAAGCTATACAGTCTCCCCTAACATTTTAAAACAGAGTCTGGTAGTCAAAGATGGTTAAGAACTTTTTGCCTCCAGTCAGCCCCAAACAGGGCATGCATAAAATAATGTGTGCACCAATGACAGGTAAGGCTGGAAGGTAGAAGAAAACAACCTAAAGACAGACACAGTCATCTGTCCTGTGGCAGAAGCACAGGCATTAACAATTAAATTAAAAAGGGGCAGTTGTTGGGGCCCTTAGAAGTGCATCTTTTCCATCTTGACATAAGGTCAGAGAGTTTGAGCCTATTATTGCTCCTGGAAGGTTTAACTATGGAATGTTTCATCTAAGGCCTTGCTGTTGTGTGTTTTGCCTTGACACGGGGGTGTTTGCCTAAGAAATAACTAATGAATGTCTTCTTATAAATAACCAACAGGATATTTGGTTTAGGCTGTGATAACTTGTGTTTTGGGTATTGAGTGCATAATTACACTAATTTGTTCTTTGTATCATGCTAAGTAAGCTTTTGCCTCCACCGTTTTGATTGTTTTCGTTGTTACTTGGATTCTGAGGATCAAGGTGGCAAGTGTCTTTGTCATTTGTTCCATCTTGCTGCTCTTTAAAATCTTTTTTTTTTTTTGTTTTTCGAGACAGGGTTTCTCTGTGCAGCATTGAGCCTGTCCTGACACTCACTCTGGAGACCAGGCTGGCCTCGAACTCACAGAGATCTGCCTGCCTCTGCCTCCTAAGTGCTGGTATTAAGGTGTGTGCAACCAACGCCTGGTGCTCCTTGAAATCTTTAATGATGTAAATTCATTTTACAAAATTTTCTTAAAAGCCATGTTTTTACAATATATCATATATTTTGACCATATGCACTAACCTTCACCATTTCCCTTTCCCTTTCATGATATTTTTCTTCTCTAGTCTGTCTTCTACTGTTACCTCTCTGTTTCTGTTGTATATATACACCCACATCCACCCACACAACACATAAATATACATAAACACATATGCACACACACACACACGAACATATACAAATACACACATATCTACATATACATGATGGGGGATATCTTGTATGCTGTGAATATATGATCCTTGTATTGGTTGATGAATACAGCTGATTTGGCCAATGGACAGACAGAATTTAGCCAGGTGGGAAATACAAACAGGGATAGGTGATGTCAAAGAGATGCCATGTAGTTGGAAAGGAAGCAAGAAGCCTAGACATCACAGGTAAGCCAAGATCACATAAGATATACAGATTAATATAAATGGTTTAATAACTAAGAGATAGTTAGCCAATAAGAAGCCCGAGTCATCAGCCAAACAGTTTATAATTAAAATATGCATCTGTGTGTTTATTTGGGACTACATGGCTGCAGGACCAGGTAGAATAGTAACTTGTCTACATGTGGAACTCAAAAATTGGGCAAGAATTTCCATGTAAAACCTGACAAAAATTTGAAAATTGTTTTTAAATACAGAAGAACAGAGTCAAGCATGACTTCTAGCTAGCAGCATTTTCTCATGTGGGCTTTGATTGCTAGAGGTAAGCAGAGGCATGGCTCTTTTAAGAGAGGCTTCCTGACTCAGTGTTAGAGGCAAAAACCACAAAGCTCTTTTAAGAGGCCCTGGTACAAAACACTTAAATGGTGTTTAGGAGCAGCCAGTGGCATGCTTTTTGGTGGTGACATAGACTTAGAAACTCTGGATACTTATGGCAATAAACATGACTCCCCCCAGTACCTCCATCATGAAGCTAAACTCTCAGGAAGCCAAGGAATGGGGTAGAGACAGCTGCTACTTTAATACTAACACTGCAGTTTAGCAGATCAAAGACTACTATGGTAAAAAAGACAGAGATATACAGTAAAGACTGATTGAGATGAAGAAAAACCTATAAATGTTTTATAGTGTTTTAAAAAATATACATAGGCTTGGGAGAGAAAAGATAAAGCATACGTCCTTATAAAAGAAATACAGTTGCTGGGTGTGGTGGCACATGCCTTTAATCCTAGCACTCGGGAGGCAGAGGCAAGTGGACCTCTGTGAGTTCAAGGTTATCCTGGTCTACAGAGTGAGTTCCAGGACAGCCAAAGATACACAGAGAAACCCTGTATCAAAAAACCCAAAATAAAAAATAAAAGTAAAAGAAATAGAGTAATAAAAAGGGTTATGTAAAGATGAAAAATACAGAGTCTGGACTGTGTATATTATTGTGCTGTCTTTGAATTGCTTGACTGCTGAGGAAGGAGCAACAGCTGCTAAAAGGCATTTGATTATAAATGTTACTGAATTAATCCAACCTATATATTTTGAAAATGCCTTGACTTCAAAATTTAAATCTAAGGACATGTTACTTTGGCAGAGTTTCTGCTTTTGTTTCCACAGCTGAAAAGCTGTGGATTTCTTCTAGATGAATATGGTTTGATCAAACAAGACTCCCCGAAGCAGTAGCCAGGTGATCCAACATCCAGAACAGCTGAGATCATGCAGCCTCACAGACCACTAGAGCCTGGATTTGGCCAATGTTCTGGGTTTTCTCAGGATCTCCCTCGGATTGACAGCACCCTTAAACAGCAGGAAGCAGTTTGAAGAAAACTACGACAAAATTCCCAAATATTGTTTATAAATGTTTGCTTTCATTTAAATGGGTTTGGTTAGAAATGGTTAATGGTCACAAGCCATATCTTCCTAAATATTAAAAGGGAATATAATATAGATATGAATACTTTGGTATGGATTTAGTTTTATTGTTACAAATCCAAAGTCAATTTTGTTATGTGTATACTTTTTACTATTGTTTAGCCATTGTGTTTATTCTGATCATTAAAAATGTAATATATAATTAAAAACAGATTATAGTCATCTATAATAGTCAAAACTTAAGTTAGTTAAGTTTTTTAGATATACAGAGATAAATTTCACATGAAGAGGTATTCTTCAAAACCTTTGAAAGACCTACAGAATATGACATTTGAAATGGTTTATTAGGGTTTTTCATGGCAATGAGACACATTTCCTGGTAGCATCAATTACATCAGAGAGGAAGATGGGCATCAAAGAAACTCATTTATGGAGTTTGCTTTCAACATGGCAGTGGTAGCCATTTGGACAAGAAACTGCTCTTGACTGGATTGCTAGATAGCACACTGTACAAACTGGACTACCAGGTTACAAAGAAAAGTGACGGCTGAACTTGACAAAGGACAGAATGTTCCTTCAAGGTTCCTGCTTCATCAAAAAGTCTGATAGACATTCTGGGCCTATAGGCTGAAGAAGGATGCCCAGCATTACAGAGGAACTTTGGGTAACTGTCCAGGCAGCGAGATGTCTCTGTCGATTCTAGAATTTATATATTATCCTTCTGGGGTCTTTGACAGAATTTGAAGACAGATTAATATGGTTATGGTTTTTCTTATTTATGAGGAAAGATGCATTACATATTAAACTTTAGACTCACAAAGATAGGACAGATGATAGAATATTTTCTTTAAATTTTTCCAAATGTTGGTGGACTAAATATTGTTAACTATAATTCTTGCTTGATAACTGTTTTGTTACATATAATTTTACTATTTTAAAATTAAAATCTTCCTTTTTATTTAGACAGAAAAGATGAGATGATGGGGAATGTCCCTTATGCTCTGAATATATATTTCTCTTATTGGTTGATGAATGAGACCATTTTGGGCAATGGACAGGCAGGATTTATCCATGCAAGAAATCCAAACAGGGATAGAGTATGGTAGTAGTTGAATCACAGAGATGCCACGTAGCTGCAGAGGAAGCAAGATACCTATACATCACTGGGAAGTCAAGATTACCTGGAAATACACAAATTAATAGAAATGGGTTAATAATCAACACAGAGTTAGCCAAAAAGAAGCCTGAGTCATCAACCAAACAGTTTGTAATTAATATAAGCCTCTGTGTGCTTATTTGGGATGAAACAGCTACAAGACTGGGTGGAACAGAAAATTCTGTCTACATACATACATATGCATACACATGTGTTCATGTAGTAATACACACATACTTGCATATACAGATATGAATTCTACATACTTAGCATATGAAAGGAGGGAAAAACATATTATGTGTTGCCTTTGTTTCTAGGGCCATATCTCCCTCTGAAATATCCATATCTGATTTCCACTTGTAGAGACTGAGAAACCCCTTCCCTCTAATGATAGATTGCTGTTGACCATGCCAGAGGGGCAGTGGGTGGCAATTGAAGTTCCAGGTGTCAGCCCACTGGAAGGAAACTTTCAGATTTAGGCAAGGCCACAGGACTGCAGACCTTGGGATGTCTTTTACTTCTGCTGTGTCTCTACAGGAGTGCTGTGGCTCTCTTTCTCTGGTGTCTAGCAATTGTGCCTAGATGTATGGAGATCTCCACTGCCTGTAATACAGTGTGTTTATCTCTTGGAAACATCCCATTCTACTGGGCATTTTTACCTGTGAAGATGATAACCTGTGCCTAAGCTCAACTTTCCGATTTGATGACAATAATGATAGCCTGTACAGAATTTTGATGAATAAAAATAAATACAAGGATATGTTTCATAACTAAGGCTCATGAGTTCCACCTTAGCAGTTGCTCAGGTTAATGATGAAAATAAAAGCATCTGAGTCTAGGAGCCAGGGTAGCTCTAATTCTCTTCATGCTGTAAAGAGTCACTCATGTACTATTCAGTAAACTATTGATGAGTGGGTATGTCCCCTAAAGATCAACTAAAAAATATCAGTCCTGCTACATGCAAAAGATAAATGCACTGCAAAAGAAGTCAGAGAAATATCACCCTTTACAATAGCAACTAACAACATAAAATATATTGGGGTAGCTGGGCGTTGGTGGCACATGCCTGGTCTTCAGAACAAGTGCCAGGATAGTCTCCAAAGCTACACAGAGAAACCCTGTCTTGAAAAACCAAAATAAAAAATATCTTGGGGTAAATCTAACCAAAACCAAGAAAGACCTGTACAGTAAGTTGCAGTTAGATTGATATCTATAGCCATGCACAAAACTTAATTCCAAATGGATCAAAGACCTCAACATAAATTCAGTCACACTGAACCTCTTAGAGGAGAAGGTAGGTGGTACCATTGAGCAAATTGGTACAGGAGACTGATTTCTGAACATAATACCAGTAGCACAAACATTGAGATTGGCAATAAATGGAACCTCCTGAAACTGAGAAGATTCTGTAAAGCAAAGTACACAGTCAGCAAGACAAAATGCCAGTGCACAGACTGGGAAAAGATATTCACCAACCCCACATCTGACAGAGGTCTGGGTCACCAAAATACACAATGAATTCAAGAAGCTAGCCTCCAAACAATGCAATTAAAAGCTGGAGTGCAGAACTAAATAGAGAATCCTCAACAGAGGAATCCAAAAATGGCTGAAAGACACTTGAGGAAGTGCTCAAAATCCTTAGCCATCAGGGAAATGCAAATTAAAACAACTCGAAAATACCATCTTATTGCTGTCAGAATGGCTAAAATCAATAACAACAATGATAATCTATGCTGGAGAGGATGAGGAGAAAGAGGAGCACTCCTCCATTGCTGATGGGAGTGCAAACTTTTACAACCACTTTGTAAATCAGTATGGCTGTTTCTCAGGAGAATGGGAATCAGTCAACCTCAAGATACAGCAATTCCGCTCTTGGGCATATAGCCAAAGAATGCACACTCATACAATGAGGACATATATTCAACTATGTTCATAGCAGCATTATTTATAATAGCCAGAAACTAGAAGCAACCTAGATGCCCCTCAACTGAAGAATGGATAGGGAAAATGTGGTATATTTACACAATGGAGTACTACTTAGCAGAAAAAAAAACAATGAAATTTTGAAATTCACAGGCAAATTGATGGAACTAGAAGAAACCATTCTCAGTGAGGTAACCCAATCACAAAAAGATAAACATGGTATGTACTCACTCATATTTGATTTTTAGACATAGAGCATAGGATCACTAGTCTACAATCCACATTCCCTAAGGATCTAGGACACAAAGAGTACCCCAAGAGAAATTTGCACAGTCCTTGGAAGGAGGAGATCGGACAAGAACCCCTAACCAAAGTGGGAGCTTGGGGGCAGGGAGAGGAAGGAGAGCCTTCATCCTGCTGCTGTTTGAAGAAGAAACAGACACCCACAGCTGAGCACTGAACCATACTACTTGAATTCACTTGTGGAGAGGGAGGAGGGATGAGAAAAGGAGCCCAGATGAGGCTGGAGAGACCTGCAGAAACAGTACCTGACCTACTGACAGCATGGGATATTAATGACCAGTGATAGTTCATTGTTGTTTGTTTTGTATTTGGTGGTGGTGGTGGAATTGTGTGTGGAATTTTGCTCATTTATTCTTTGGCTCTTGGTAAAGTGGGATTATCTATTGCCTGTTTTTCTGGTTGTAGTTAACTTCCTTGGGTTGTAGTTTTTCTTCCAGAATATATGTATATATGTACATATATAGATATGTATTTTTTAAATTTGGTTTTGTCATGTAATATCTTGTTTTGGTGGGTATAGTAGTCTGGGCTGGCATCCGTGGTCTCTTAGAACAACTATCCAGGACCTTCTGGCTCTCAGTGTTTTCATGGAAATGTCAGGTGTATTTCTGATAGGTTTGCCTTTATATATTACTTGACTTTTTCCTTAGCACCTCTTAATATTCTTTCTTTATTCTGTATGTTTGGGTTTTGATTAGTATTATTATTCCTGTATTTTTATTTAAATTAGAAACAAGATTGGTTTACATGTCAATCCCAGTTCCCTTTTTCTCCCTTCCTCCCCTGCTCCTCACTAGCACCCTACCTATCCCATACCATTTCTTCTCCCCAGG
This sequence comes from Cricetulus griseus, assembly GCF_003668045.3. Lineage (NCBI taxonomy): Eukaryota > Metazoa > Chordata > Mammalia > Rodentia > Cricetidae > Cricetulus > Cricetulus griseus. The sequence goes on from NW_023277028.1 coordinate 9,320, forward strand.
GAGAGTGGGTTCTTCCATAGGGGTTCTTCAGAGTCTTTCATATCCTTTGGGATATGGCCTATGACCTCCCCTGTATGTCTAGGCTGAGGGAGTATCCCTCTATTTGAAATGCCTCATAGATTTCTGAGGCATCCTCACTGACACCCACATTCATGGGGTCTGCATCAGTTCCATGCTGGTTTCTCAGTGATCAGTCTGGTGGCCAAGAGTTCCCCCTTATTCAGGTCAGCTGGTTTTGTGGGTTTCACCAGCCTGGTCTTTTCCTCTTTGCTCATCACTCTTCCTTCTCTGCAACTGAATTCCAGTTCATTTGAGATTTCAGCTGTTGATATCTGCTTCTACTTCTATCAGCTGGTCGATGAAGGCTGTAGATGACATATATGTTGGTCATCAATCTCATTATCATGGGGGGGCATTTAAGGTAGCTTCTCCACTGTTGCTTAGATGGTTATTTGGAGTCATCCTTGTAGATCTATGGAAATTTTCCTAGTTCCTGATTTCTATTTAAACCTATACTGGATCCCTCTCTGATGGTAGATCTTATTTTGCTCTCTTCTGTACTTGCCCTACACAACCTTCTTGCTCACTCCTCCTCTTCTCCTCTTCTCATTCTCCTAGCTCCCCCCTCCTCCCTCCATGTTCCCAATTTGCTCAGGAGATCTTGTCCCTTTTCCCTTCTCTGGGGACCATGTATGTCTCTCTTAGAGTCCTCCTTGTTGCCTAACTTCTCTAGTGGTGTGGATTGTAGTCTGGTAATCCTTTGCTCTATTGTAAAATCCATATATGAGTGAGTGCATACCATGTCTGTCTTTTGGTGTCTGGGTTACCTTGTTTGGAATGATTTCTTCTAGCTCTATCCATTTGCCTGTGGATTTCAAGATTGCATCATTTTTTTCCACTGAGTAGTACTCCATTGTGTAAATGTACCATATTTTCTGTATCAATTCTTCAGTTAAGGGCCATCTAGGTTTTGATTATTATGTGGCTAGGGATCTCATGTTTGTGGTCCACTCTATTTGGTGTTCTGTAAGCTTCTTGTACTTTTATTGGCATGCATTTCTTTAGATTGGGAAAGTTTTCTTTTATGTTTTTGTTGAATATGTTTTCTGTACCTTTGAGTTGGGTTTCTTTGCCTTCTTCTGCACCTATGTTCTTAGGTTTAGTCTTTTCACAGTGTCCCATATTTCCTGGATATTTTGTGTTAGGGATTTGTTGTTTTTAAGATTTTCTTTGGTTGATGAATCTATTTCCTCTATGTATCTTCTATGCCTAAGATTCTCTGTTCCATCTCTTGTATTCTGTTGGTTATGTTTGCATCTGTAGTTCCTGATTGTTGCCCAGATTTTCTATTTCCAGCATTCCCTCAGTTTGTGTTTTCTTTATTGTTTCTATTTCACTTTTCAGGTCTTGAACTTTTTCCTTAAAATATTTGATGATTTCTTGGATTTTCTGGTTTGTTTTATTTTTCTTCCATTTCTTTAAGTGATTTTCTCATATTCTCATTGAGAGCCTCTATCATTTTTATGAAATAGTTTTTAAGGTCCTTCTCTTCTGCTTCATCTGCATTGTGATGTTCAGGTCTTGCTGGGGGAGTGTCCCTAGACTCCGCTGATGTCATATTGGTTTTAGCCAAAGTGATGATTTAGTGACCAAATTAATTTTATAATAGAATGTTCTTCTGGGCTACACCATGCCACCTGGGTGATTGATAAGCGGAGCTGGGTGAGAAGGAGCCTCATCTGTCAAATCGAGTATTGGACCTGCTGTTTCTACCGGCCACCTGGGAAGAAACCCTTAGGTGGCTCATGAACTCAAGCGGTTTCCAGCGACCACGAGTGGGAATAGAGGACACAGGTCCACACTTATCCATGATGGTCTCTCCTCATCCCATGCGGCCTAGGAGCAGGTAACTCTGGGAATGGCACTGAGTAAAACCAATGCCAGAAGAAACACACACATACTGAGCAGTTCTAATCCAACAAGTTGCCATATCAAGATCTGTAACTTAGAGCGAGATACACGAGGAAGGGGAGGGCGACGCGAGAACACTGCCCCACACTACGACACTAGGACCTCACTGAGCACACATGCAGAGTCGACTATGCACGATGCTAAGCAGAAGAGAACGGAGCGTAGGTCATGATCCTACTGAGATGGGATCAGGCTACTGAGCAGTAATACCCACAACAATGAGCCTCAGGTGTCTACAGAGCGGGGCTAGCCAGTTCACAAGTGCACATATACCTGATTTGACAATCCATAATTCTTTAATAGATATTGACATGTGTGAATACCAAAACTCTGACACATTTATCCACGGTATGCAACTCTAAACGGATAAAAGTCTCGATCTAAGAAAGTCTGAAGTGTATCACAAATCTTATTGATTGTTAAGTAAAATACTGTTTGGCCAATGAGACAGCAAGTAGATGGGACTAGAAATCAAAGAGGATTCTGGGAAATGTAGTAGAGAAGTGCTGATCCAGGCAGGAAGTGACATAGCAAGGAGACATATTTTTAAGTGAAGGAGAAACAGGAAGGGCCCTCTTTTCCCCTCCGCTCCTGCTCCAGCAGCAAGATGTGATTCACCGGCAAGGAGGGATGCCAATAAGGCATCCAATAAGATAAGTCTTATAAAACATATAGATTTATGATAGTTAAGACTGAGTTAGCAGATGAGAAGTCCTAGTCATTGGCCAAGCAACTTTGAACCTAATACAAGTTTCTGTGTATTTATTTGCACCTAACTCGGGTGGGCAGCTGGCGTAAAGCTCACACGTGGCGGTGGGGCTCAGGCGACTTTTGGTGGAAAGATTTATCATAACAGTTTATCTATGTTGTTGCTTCAGTTAGTTCTTTTGTTTCTATGTTAAGCTGCTTTCATGTGTTCCTTTCTAGAAGTGAGAGTGAGGTGTTGCAGTCACCAACTATAAATGTGTGAGGTTTTATGTGTGATATGAGTTTTATATCTTTTATAAATAGTGGTAGCTTTTTATTTGGTGCATTGATGTTCAGAATTGAGACTTCATACTGATAGATTTTTGTGATGAATTTTAAATGACCTTCATCTCTTTTAATTGTTTTTACTTGGAAGTCTAATTTGTTAGATATTAGGAGAGCTAAACAGCTTTTTCTTGTGTCTATTTGATTGGAAAATCTCATCCCAACCCTTTAATTTAAGGTTATGTCAGTCTTGAACTTGAGGTGTGTTTCTTGTATGCCACAGAATGGATTGTGTCTTTGTATTCATTCTGTCAGCCATTCATTCTGTGTATTTTTATAGGTGAGTTAAGACCATTAATATTGAAGGAAATTAAGGACCATTGAGTGTTAATTCTTGCTCATTTTGGATTTGTTTTTGTTGTTGGTATTGTGCATGGATTACCCCACTTGTTCTTTTGGCTTTTGGTAAAATGGGATTATATTGCCTATGGTTTTGTGAGTTTAGTTAACTCCATCTATAGCGATTGAAAGTTTTTCTGGGTACAGTAGTCTGTTCTGGCATCTAATGTCTCTTACTGTTTGTAGAATATCTATCCAGGTCATGTGGCTTTCAGTGTTTCCATGGAGACATCAGGAGTAATTCAGAGAGGTTTGCATTCATATGTTACTGGCCTTTTTCCTTTGCTGCTCTTCATAGTCTTCTTGTTTCTGTATGTTTGGTGTTTTGATTATTATGTGATGAGAGGACTTTTTGTTGTGTTCTGTAAGCTCCTTGTACTTCCATTGGCATGTATTTCTTTAGGTTGAGAAAGTTTTTGTCTAAGATTTTTTGAATATGTTCCTGCAACTTTGAGGTGGGTTTATTCACCTTCATCCATACCTATTATTTATTCTTAGGTTTGGCCTTTCATGGTGTCCCATATTTCCTGGAGATTTTGTGTTATGTATTTGTTAGACTTAAGATATTCCTGGGGTCAATAAATCTATTTCTCCTAGTGTATCTTCAATGCCTGAGATTCTCTGTTCCATCTCTTGTATTCTGTTGCTTAAGCTTGTATTCGTTGTTCCTGATTGTTTACTCAGCTTTTCTATTTCAGACAGTCACTCAGACTCTGCTTTTATAAAATTGTGTCTATTTTAGCTTTCAACACTTGTACTGTCTTAATTGTTCCTTTCCATTTTTGTTCGTTTTTCCTACATTTCTTTAACATTTTGTTTGTATTTTATTTTTCATTTATTTATAGAATTTCCTCATTTCTTCTTTTAGGGTCTCTATCACTTTCATGATGTTGTTTTTAAGGTAGTTCTCTTCTGCTTCATTTGTGTTTGGATGTTCAGCTTTTGTGGGTGTAGAATCTCTAGACTCTGGTGGTACTATATATGGTTTTCTGTTGTAGAATTGTCGTCTTCCCATCCCTTCTTCCAGTGGATGCATGAAAGGTCTCTTCCTCTCCTGGTGGGTATGGCTCCAAGGTTCTCTTCGAGTGGGTACAAGCAGGTCCAATAATATGATGTGTCTCACAATGGGTACAAGTAGGTCTGAGACACACCCTCTCTTGGTGGGTGGAGTTGGGACTAGCACCATGATATCAGCAGATTTTGGATTGCTTGGTCAACTGGGAGTGAGAGGACCTGCACACAGTCCCCAGTCCAGGAAATCCCAAAGAAGGCAAATAGAAGTTTGGGCCAGAGACCGAGGCTCAGGCTCAGCTCTCCCCTGAGTGAGGGCAGGACTAGCACAGTGATGTCAGAAGAATCTGGGTTTCTTGGTTGACTGGGACCTGACCACATTCCCCAGGCCAGGAGATCCCAAAGAGGGCACGGGGAAGTCCCTGTTTTGTTTTTGTGGAGCATTTCTCTCTTCATGACTGCAGGGTTTCTCTGGAGTAGCCATTTCTCTCAATACATTGTGAGATCTATGAGTGGGGAAATCCTTTTCTGGAAGGTCATCTATTTTCTGCTCGATTGAAGGGGAATGTGGGTCAGCATTGAAGATACATTCGTTGAGGATGGTTACTGAGAAGGAAACCAGCCTATAAAATGTTTAGAAAGTTGTAACTAGAAGGAACAAAACCTGTTGGTCTATTGATAAGTGTCCCAGACTTACTAGTGATATCTATTTCAGTAATGCTAAGTGGTTTTAATTCATGTAACTTAAGGATATAGTAAATGATTGAAGTAGAAGACATGCTAAGGTCCATGTATATGTATGCGTATATGATATATATATATATATATATATATATATATGTGTGTGATGTGTGTGTGTGTGTGTGTGTGTGTGTGTATGTGTGTGTGTGTGTGTGTATACATACTTTAAAAATTATCTACATTAAGATTAGCCTCTTAGAATGTCTGTGAGGGATTATGTTCATTAGGTGTATTGATGTAGGGAAACCCTGCCATCTCTGGGCAAAACTATGGCCTGGATGTGGTTCTTTACCTGCACAAAGTGGAAAATGGAGCTGCACTCTAGCATCCTTCACTCTGCATCTTAGTGGTGGTTGTAATGTGAGCAGCTGCTTCAAGCTCCTGTCACTTTGTCTTCTACTTTATAATAGTTGTATGCTTGAACTGTGTTCCCAAGCACTCTATATTCCCAAGTGAGGGACAAAGATTCCTTACCTTTCTTTTGTACATTTTCTATCACAACAACAAAGAGAAACAAGGATATATCCCCGTGATCCCAGAAGTTATGTTTTTCCTGATGTGGTTCTTACAGAAATTTAGTCAGGCTCTCCAGTCATGATGTAGAGGCAACCTGGATTCTGCATTAGCAATGTCCCTGACACAGGAAGTAAGAAGAGCAAGATTAACTACAAACTCCATGTTTCAAATGAAATTTTTTTCATATGTAACCAAATTGCTTTGCATCTCAGTTTGAAAGAAGAACAGTCTTTACAAGGCACAAGAAGCTTTTAGAAGCCATTTAAACACCCTCTTTTTTCCACTCCCCTCCTTTTCCTGAATCATAGCTTCAACAGTGCACAGATCTTAATTTTTCAGGGATTTTCCTCATTCTTCATCATGTCTATTTACTCAGAAGGCATTATGGGGGCAGGGGAGATGCCTCAGTTTCACTGGATTCTCTTCCAGAGGATCTCTCTTCAATTCCCAGTACCCACATGGTGGCTCAAACTGATCCTTGTCTACAGTTCCAGGGAATCCCACTCCCTATTCAATCTTATAGACATCAGACACATGTCCTGCACAGATAGATAGGCATCCAACCCCAAAACCCATAAACAAAATATAAAAATAAAAAAGAAGATGCTCTCATCATCTGTACTTCTCTACCAGTATGCCATCCATTGCTTGTAAAGCTAATGGGTCACTAATGGATTTATCTTAAGTGAATTTATCAAGGGGGTGTCAAAGAGCCCTCATCTATGGCAGGCTGCTTCTTCAATCTTATCCTCTCACACAGACTTAGATAATCTGCACAGGCCCTCCTGAGAGAAGCTGCATGCATGACTCTGGGCTCGTGGAGAAGGACATATTTTCTTCATGGCTGTCCCTCTTGTATGTATCTTGCATGCACTCCCACATACTCAGTTACCATGATGTTATTTTAGCAAAGAATAATATGCTAATGTGATTTCTGAGTTCATGAATATCTATCTTCCTTTGTCTACTGTTACTTGTCATGGCTATTGGTAGCCACATATTCTAATCCAAAAATAAAAGTTTCTATGTGATGGAACAGAAAAGCTGAGTTCAGCTGTGCACATTCACATGTTAGTATGAATCTAAGACTAACATTCCATGGGCCTCCATCTACAGTGGTGTCCATAGAAGAGGGTGCTGTATCTCATGAGCTCACAGTCATCAACTTCAGACTCCCTGATGTCAAAGCTGGGAGCAAATTAATCAGTACTGTTTTCAGTCATCATGTTTATAGTTCATATTTAATCACAGTTCAAGAATCTAATGCATCATGACCTCCTGTGGAAACTTGATACATAGCCAACATACACACTGCCTCTTTCTTATGATGGTGTGTTAGCAGTTGGAAAAGGAGATTTGTATATGCTTATGAATAATTTAACATTTTATACCTGAAAAGTATATGCATAAAATTATGAACTTATTGAAAAGTAAGAGGGAAGTGCATACTTCTTAAATGCATATCTACTTTTCATTAACAATGCTAACTTGTTAACATGTTAATCATAAATAATTTCAGCTGTCAATTGCCACGAGCTGCTTGGTAACCAGTTGATTAGTGATGCACACTTTTTGAGTGATTGTCTCCATGCCCAGAGTATACTGCCTTAGAACCTGCTATGTACCCCAAGCTGGCCTCAAACTCATGATGCCCCTGCTTCTGTTTACCCAGTTCTGTGGTTACAGGTGTGAATGTTTTCTCCTTGCCATGGTATTTTATTTATTCATTCATTTTTCTCTTTCTTATTCTTTATGCATAATACATGGTTTATAATTCCCTTCATATATATTTTCAGAGACAACTAACCAGGAGTCCAGGCAGTTTCTGAGATTTTTGTTGTTGCTATTGATTTTCATTAATACTCAATCATTTCCCTCCCCTTTGGATGGCAACAACCTCTGCTGGTGAGGCCCATTGGTCTCAGCCAATGATTACTTGAATAAGGATGGCTGTGCCCCTATCTGGGAAGGTCTTTTCCTGTTCTCTTATATCAGCAAAATTATCTTGAACCTGTTTCAATACTGCTAATTTCTAGATTGTGGTAAAATATTCATTTGTTGACTAAAGTCTTTTGACAGTGTTCTACATCTTGAACAAATTTTGTTTTTTCCATTCCCCTTCCATTTAGTGCCTTCTTTCCATTTCCTGAAACTGTAGGGAGTATGTGTGTTAGTTTCTGTTGGGTTTGCCCTTGCTTCAAGATTAAAGTTCCTTTGATTTCAGGTTTAAATTAATACCCCTAGGATTTCCTCAGAGTGAATATGGACTTCTCTTTGCATCTCTGTTGCATATTTGGCCTAGAAACTGGATTCCAAATGTCTGAGACACTGAGTCCCTTTGGAGATGGGAGATATTGATAAGGATAGCATCAATTCTCTCATTATTTTTGGCTTTTCTCTTTTCTTCATTCCAATTTTCCTGTGTTTTATTGCATGTTTTCTTACTGTACTTTAACTAATTTGAGATTATAATATTTTGAACATCTAATTTCCCCAGGACTGTCAATCTAAGATAGCTCTCTTATTTTTTCTGCAAATGTCACCTCAAGTAACATGTCTGGCATTTTAACCAAAGCTTCTATTAGAGAACCAGTATATTTCAGTGATATCTAAATACTCTGTGTGAAATATATTTTCCTGTTGATTGACACCATCTACTCTCACACAACTGCCCAGGCATCTGCTTTTGTATTTGCTGAGTGATTTGCATGGGCCTCTGCAACCCAGCCTAGCTGCCTTGAGTTTATAAACCAGGCCTTGATGGTGAGAACTGAGCGGCTTAACTCTGATAGGCCAGGGCATTAAGATGGAGTCACAGATCCAGGTTCTCATGTCCCTTCTGATCTCAGTGTCTGGTAAGAAATTTCAAAGTATTAAAATATTTTCAGAGTCACTTCTTTGTATAAAAGAAATACATAATTTTTGTAAGAGTATAACATTTTCATGCAACAATACTCTTGCAATATTGTAACAATAATTCTTTTCAACAAGCCACCCAAGTTCTGCCCACCACCATGTTAAGTTCCCAAGTGACACACAGAGACTTATATTAGGTACAAATGCTGCTTGGGCAATTACTAGGATTTCTATTCTAGCTCAGTCTTTTTTTTTTGTTTTTGGTATTTTGAGACAGGGTTTCTCTGTGTAGCTCTGGAGCCTATCCTGGCACTCGCTCTGGAGACCAGGCTAGCTCAGTCTTAATTATCAGAAATTATCAGAGTCTTCCTGCTATGTCCCTTCCTGCCTGGATCAACAGTTCTTTACATCATATCCCAGAATCCCCTTGTCTCTTAGTACTGCCTAACTTGCTGCCTTATTGACCAAACAGTATTTTATTTATCATCCAATAAGACAAACACAAACAGAAGTACTTCTGTGGTGGGAAATTACCAATATGGAGTCAAGTAGAAATATAAGGGTATTTAATTGGGAAAAGCCTTACTTACAGAGCAACCTAGCCAGCCAATGTGGCAGCAGTCTGTACAACTTATTGATTGTAGAATAAAATACTGTTTGGCCAATGGCAGCAAGTTAGGCAGGACTAGGAGTCAAAGAGGATTCTGGGAAATGTGGTAGAGAAGTGGTGTTCCTGGCAGGAAGTGACATAGCTAAGGAGACTCATATTTAAGAAAAGGAAACAGGAAGTGTTTCCCCTTTTGTCCCCTCTGCTCTTCCTCTGGTGGAGCGATGTGATCCACCAGCAAGGACGGATGCCAATAAGGCATCTGATAAGATAAGTCTTATAAAATATATAGACTTATGATAATTAAGACTGAGCTAACATATGATGAATCCTAGTCATTGGCCAAGCAGCTTTGAACCTAATACAAGTCTCTCTGTGTCTTAATTTGGGCCCTAACTCTGTTGGGCAGATGGCATAAAGCACACACGTGGCGGTGGGGCTCGGCAGCTTTTGGCAGATTTATCGTAACATACTTCCCCCATTATTTCCTATTTTCTGTCTAAATAAAAAGAAGGGTAACTCATGTATTATAAGAACTGAAGAAAAGTATTAAGATAAATATCATTCTTCAACTACATCAAAGACCACGGAAGGGTAATATATAAACTCTAGAACTGACAGAGACATCTGGTTGCCAGGACAGTCACCCAAATTCCCTCTGTAACATTGGGGCATCTATGTTCAGCCTATAGGCCAGTGTGTCTGGCATACTTCTCCATTTCAGCAGGAACCCTTCAGTACTGTCTTGTTTTGTAAGTTAAGTAGTCGCTTTCTTGTGAGTCCTGTATGTATAGTTTATATAGCAACAAACAATCCAGGCAAGAGTAATTTCTTGCTCAACTGGCTAATCTTGCCTTGTTGAAGGCCAACTCCATAACAAGTTTATTTGCTGAACTTCATCCTTTTTGACATACTTGGTGTGTCAGGAGCAATTGCATTTCCCTGTCATGAAAAACCCTAAACTGTTTAAATGCCATATATTCTGTAGGTCTTTGAAGGATTTGAAGAATATCTATTCATCTCAAATATATCTCTGTATATCAATAAAACCTAGCTAATCTAATTACAATTTTTGACTATTATAGGTGATGGTATAATCTGTATTTAATTATACATATCATTTTAAAAGATCTGTAGAAACACAATACCTAAACAAGAGGAGACAGATGCATACCACAAATTGGCCTTAAAGTTGTATCAATAAATGAAAAGCAGTACCAATGCAAACTATTCGTTCCTATATCATATTTACCCTTTTTCCTTTTAAAAAGAGAGTGATTGTGATCATTACCATTTATAACCAACCCCATTTAAATGAAAACAAACATTTATAAACAATATTTGGTATTTGGGAGTTGTTCATTCCAAAATGCTTTCTGCTGGTTGGGGGCAATGTA
>NW_023277028.1:20289-39346 GCF_003668045.3 Cricetulus griseus
AGTAGATTGCTTTTGGCAAGATTGCCATATTTATTGTGTTGATCCTGCATATCCAAGAGCATGGGATATCTCCATTTTCTGGTATCTTCTTTAATTTCTTTCTTTAGAGACTCAAAATTCTTACGGTACAGGTCCTTCACTTTTTTGGTTAGTGTTACTCCAAGGTATTTTATGTTGTTTGTGGCAATTGTAAAAGGTGATGCTTCTCTGATTTCTTTCTCCACCAATGTGTCATCCATATTTAGTAGGGCTACAGATTTTTTTTTAGTTCATCTTGTATCCTGTCACTTTGCTGAAGGTGTTTATCAGCTGTAGGAGTTCCCTGGTTGAGTTTTCCGGGTCACTTATGTAGATTATAATATCATCTGCAAATAGTGAGAGTTTGAGTTCTTCCTTTCCGATATGTATTCCTTTGATCTCCTTTTGTTGTCTTATTGCTCTAGCTAGAACTTCAAGGACCTATTTTTCTTAGGTTTGGTCTTTTCACCGTGTCCCATATTTGCTGGATATTTTTTGTTAGGGAGTTGTTGGCCTTGAGATTTTCCTTGGTGGATGACTGTATATCCTCTAGTGAGTCTTCAACACCTGTAATTCTCTCTTCCATCTCTTGTATTCTATTGGTTTTACTTACATCACTGGTTCCTAATCATTTACCCAGCTTTTCTATTTCCACAATCCCCTCCTTCTGTATTTTCTTTATTGTTTCTAATTCTGCTTTCAAGTTGTGAACTGTTTGAATTGCTTCCTTTGCTTGTTTTGTTGCCCTTTCTTGGCTTTCTTTAGATTCTTTAAGAGATTTTTTTTATTTCTTGGATTTGTTGGTTTGTCTATTCCTCCATTTCATGTATTTTTTACTAGTTTTTTCTTCTATGTCTTTGAGGGATTTTCTTGTTTCCTCTTTAATGATCTCTATCATCTTCATAAAATAATTTTTAAGGTCCATCTCTTATTCATACTCTCAATTGGGCTTTTCAGTTCTTGTTGGTGTGGAGTCACTAGATTCTGGTGATGTCATATTGGTCTTTTTGTTGTTGAGTGTGTTCTTATTCTGTTGTCTTCTTATCCCTTCTCACAGTGGGTGGAGGAGGTGTCTCAAGTAAAGGGCTCAGGCCTAGGCTCAGGCAACAGGCAAAGGGTAGAGGAGAGAGGGGTGACAATGGGGAGGTGCATCTGGACTCAGGGTGGCCTTTCCATTCTCAGCAGGTCCAATCTTGTCCAGGGAGAGGCTCAGGATGAATCAAGCAGGGGTTAATGTGTGAGGTTGTGGGCAGAGCCGAGACCAGACTCAACTCAGGCTCAGGCAGCAGGTGGATGGCAGAGGGCAAAGGGGTAAAAGAGTGAAGTATATCTGGACTCAGTGTGGGTCTTCCAGTTGGGAAAGGTCCACTCTTGTCCAGAGGGTGGGTCAGGAAGAATCAAACAAGGGGTAACAGGGGACATTGGGGGCAGAGCAGTGCCAAGACTTCCTATATTAAAATTTGTGGGGTTTTTTGTTATACATGATTATTGCTATTTCTGATTGCAGGTGCCTGTGCAGATATCATGATGGTCCAGTCTCCATCCTCCTTGATTAGCAGATGAGAAATCCTAGTCATTGGCCAAGAAGCATTTGTACCTAATATAAGTCTCTGTGTTGAATGGGACCTTAACGTGGCAGTGGGCAGAACTTGGGTGGCCTGGCAGAAAGCACCCACATGGTGACAGAGTTTGGGTGGCTTTGGAGAAAAGACTTATTGTTACAGAATGGTGTCAGTGAGTGGGATGACCCCATGTGCTCAGGTTCCCAGAGGAAGAGAGGAACCTGCCACCTCAGACCGCCCTGTCAAGCCACTAGGTGGCGTCTGAGCAGCTTCCATATGCTTGAACTGTCCCAGGCTTTTAGGGGTTGGACTCAGCACTCCAGACATGGCCGTCAGCCCTGGAGAGTTCTAGGGTTATGATTCTGAGCTCTCACTGCCTCAAACTGCTTCCTGCAACTAGTCAAGCAGCAGCAGAACCCGGACAAATGGCAGTAGTCTGACAAACTTCCATGTAAACTTCACAAAACCTTTAAAAGGGATTTTGGAAGCAGAAGAACAGAGACAAGTACAACTTTTTGGTAGCAGCATTTTCTCGATTGGGCTCTGTTATGCTAGAGACAAGCAGTGACTCCAGCAGTTGCTTTAAAAGAGGTTTTCTGACTCAGCCTAAGCAGAAAAATCCACAAGGCTCCCTTTTAAGAGGCCCAGTTAGCTCATTCAGTAGAGCATAAGACTTTTTATGTGGGTTCACACAGCTGACAGTGGCAGTGACCTCACAGCTCTCAGAGATGATGGTAAATGTCCCTTTGTGATTTTGGAAATTAGTGGCTAGGAAAGCAACCCCTTAATATTGGTAGTGTTACTTACAAGTAAAAAGACTGTGTGGCCAAAAAAGAAAAAGTAAAGTGTTACAATAAAGACAGATTCAGATGAAGATCTTCTAAAGGTTTATGATGTATTTAAAAGAAAGAAGGAAATAGAGTAAGCTGGGTGTGGTGGCACACAGCTTTATCCTAGAACTCAGGAGGTAGAGGCAAACAGATCTCTGTGACTTCAAGGCTGGATGTTGCATGCCTTTAAACCTAGGACTACAAAATTAGAGGCAGGCAGATATCCACATAGAAACCCCATCTCAGGAAAAAAAGAAACAAAAGAAAGTACAAATAGAATAATAGAAATGCCACATAAACATGGAAAATACCAGAGAGTCAGGATACTATATGCAATATTTTTGTCTTTAAATTGTTTGATTGCCAAGGAAAGAGCAAAAGCTGCTACAAAACATTTGATTATCAATGCTGCTGAATTAATCCAAATTATACATTTTAAAAATGTCTTAATTTCAAAATTTAACTATAAGGACAGGTTATTTGGAAAAGAGATTCCTTTTCTGTTTCTACAGACAATGAAAATCTGTGGATTCATTCCAGACTAAAATTGTTTGATCAAGCAATTCCGCCTGAAGCAATGACCCAACTGATCCTATATCCAAAAGAGCTGATATGATGCAGCCATAGCTGACCACAGCCAGACTTCTGTGTTTTGTCATGATCCCATGGTATTTACATTGCCCCCAACCAGCAGAAAGCATTTTGGAATGAACAACTCCCAAATACCAAATATTGTTTATAAATGTTTGTTTTCATTTAAATGGGGTTGGTTATAAATGGTAATGATCACAATCACTCTCTTTTTAAAAGGAAAAAGGGTAAATATGATATAGGAACGAATAGTTTGCATTGGTACTGCTTTTCATTTATTGATACAACTTTAAGGCCAATTTGTGGTATGCATCTGTCTCCTCTTGTTTAGGTATTGTGTTTCTACAGATCTTTTAAAATGATATGTATAATTAAATACAGATTATACCATCACCTATAATAGTCAAAAATTGTAATTAGATTAGCTAGGTTTTATTGATATACAGAGATATATTTGAGATGAATAGATATTCTTCAAATCCTTCAAAGACCTACAGAATATATGGCATTTAAACAGTTTAGGGTTTTTCATGACAGGGAAATGCAATTGCTCCTGACACACCAAGTATGTCAAAAAGGATGAAGTTCAGCAAATAAACTTGTTATGGAGTTGGCCTTCAACAAGGCAAGATTAGCCAGTTGAGCAAGAAATTACTCTTGCCTGGATTGTTTGTTGCTATATAAACTATACATACAGGACTCACAAGAAAGCGACTACTTAACTTACAAAACAAGACAGTACTGAAGGGTTCCTGCTGAAATGGAGAAGTATGCCAGACACACTGGCCTATAGGCTGAACATAGATGCCCCAATGTTACAGAGGGAATTTGGGTGACTGTCCTGGCAACCAGATGTCTCTGTCAGTTCTAGAGTTTATATATTACCCTTCCGTGGTCTTTGATGTAGTTGAAGAATGATATTTATCTTAATACTTTTCTTCAGTTCTTATAATACATGAGTTACCCTTCTTTTTATTTAGACAGAAAATAGGAAATAATGGGGGAAGTATGTTACGATAAATCTGCCAAAAGCTGCCGAGCCCCACCGCCACGTGTGTGCTTTATGCCATCTGCCCAACAGAGTTAGGGCCCAAATTAAGACACAGAGAGACTTGTATTAGGTTCAAAGCTGCTTGGCCAATGACTAGGATTCATCATATGTTAGCTCAGTCTTAATTATCATAAGTCTATATATTTTATAAGACTTATCTTATCAGATGCCTTATTGGCATCCGTCCTTGCTGGTGGATCACATCGCTCCACCAGAGGAAGAGCAGAGGGGACAAAAGGGGAAACACTTCCTGTTTCCTTTTCTTAAATATGAGTCTCCTTAGCTATGTCACTTCCTGCCAGGAACACCACTTCTCTACCACATTTCCCAGAATCCTCTTTGACTCCTAGTCCTGCCTAACTTGCTGCCATTGGCCAAACAGTATTTTATTCTACAATCAATAAGTTGTACAGACTGCTGCCACATTGGCTGGCTAGGTTGCTCTGTAAGTAAGGCTTTTCCCAATTAAATACCCTTATATTTCTACTTGACTCCATATTGGTAATTTCCCACCACAGAAGTACTTCTGTTTGTGTTTGTCTTATTGGATGATAAATAAAATACTGTTTGGTCAATAAGGCAGCAAGTTAGGCAGTACTAAGAGACAAGGGGATTCTGGGATATGATGTAAAGAACTGTTGATCCAGGCAGGAAGGGACATAGCAGGAAGACTCTGATAATTTCTGATAATTAAGACTGAGCTAGCCTGGTCTCCAGAGCGAGTGCCAGGATAGGCTCCAGAGCTACACAGAGAAACCCTGTCTCAAAATACCAAAAACAAAAAAAAAAGACTGAGCTAGAATAGAAATCCTAGTAATTGCCCAAGCAGCATTTGTACCTAATATAAGTCTCTGTGTGTCACTTGGGAACTTAACATGGTGGTGGGCAGAACTTGGGTGGCTTGTTGAAAAGAATTATTGTTACAATATTGCAAGAGTATTGTTGCATGAAAATGTTATACTCTTACAAAAATTATGTATTTCTTTTATACAAAGAAGTGACTCTGAAAATATTTTAATACTTTGAAATTTCTTACCAGACACTGAGATCAGAAGGGACATGAGAACCTGGATCTGTGACTCCATCTTAATGCCCTGGCCTATCAGAGTTAAGCCGCTCAGTTCTCACCATCAAGGCCTGGTTTATAAACTCAAGGCAGCTAGGCTGGGTTGCAGAGGCCCATGCAAATCACTCAGCAAATACAAAAGCAGATGCCTGGGCAGTTGTGTGAGAGTAGATGGTGTCAATCAACAGGAAAATATATTTCACACAGAGTATTTAGATATCACTGAAATATACTGGTTCTCTAATAGAAGCTTTGGTTAAAATGCCAGACATGTTACTTGAGGTGACATTTGCAGAAAAAATAAGAGAGCTATCTTAGATTGACAGTCCTGGGGAAATTAGATGTTCAAAATATTATAATCTCAAATTAGTTAAAGTACAGTAAGAAAACATGCAATAAAACACAGGAAAATTGGAATGAAGAAAAGAGAAAAGCCAAAAATAATGAGAGAATTGATGCTATCCTTATCAATATCTCCCATCTCCAAAGGGACTCAGTGTCTCAGACATTTGGAATCCAGTTTCTAGGCCAAATATGCAACAGAGATGCAAAGAGAAGTCCATATTCACTCTGAGGAAATCCTAGGGGTATTAATTTAAACCTGAAATCAAAGGAACTTTAATCTTGAAGCAAGGGCAAACCCAACAGAAACTAACACACATACTCCCTACAGTTTCAGGAAATGGAAAGAAGGCACTAAATGGAAGGGGAATGGAAAAAACAAAATTTGTTCAAGATGTAGAACACTGTCAAAAGACTTTAGTCAACAAATGAATATTTTACCACAATCTAGAAATTAGCAGTATTGAAACAGGTTCAAGATAATTTTGCTGATATAAGAGAACAGGAAAAGACCTTCCCAGATAGGGGCACAGCCATCCTTATTCAAGTAATCATTGGCTGAGACCAATGGGCCTCACCAGCAGAGGTTGTTGCCATCCAAAGGGGAGGGAAATGATTGAGTATTAATGAAAATCAATAGCAACAACAAAAATCTCAGAAACTGCCTGGACTCCTGGTTAGTTGTCTCTGAAAATATATATGAAGGGAATTATAAACCATGTATTATGCATAAAGAATAAGAAAGAGAAAAATGAATGAATAAATAAAATACCATGGCAAGGAGAAAACATTCACACCTGTAACCACAGAACTGGGTAAACAGAAGCAGGGGCATCATGAGTTTGAGGCCAGCTTGGGGTACATAGCAGGTTCTAAGGCAGTATACTCTGGGCATGGAGACAATCACTCAAAAAGTGTGCATCACTAATCAACTGGTTACCAAGCAGCTCGTGGCAATTGACAGCTGAAATTATTTATGATTAACATGTTAACAAGTTAGCATTGTTAATGAAAAGTAGATATGCATTTAAGAAGTATGCACTTCCCTCTTACTTTTCAATAAGTTCATAATTTTATGCATATACTTTTCAGGTATAAAATGTTAAATTATTCATAAGCATATACAAATCTCCTTTTCCAACTGCTAACACACCATCATAAGAAAGAGGCAGTGTGTATGTTGGCTATGTATCAAGTTTCCACAGGAGGTCATGATGCATTAGATTCTTGAACTGTGATTAAATATGAACTATAAACATGATGACTGAAAACAGTACTGATTAATTTGCTCCCAGCTTTGACATCAGGGAGTCTGAAGTTGATGACTGTGAGCTCATGAGATACAGCACCCTCTTCTATGGACACCACTGTAGATGGAGGCCCATGGAATGTTAGTCTTAGATTCATACTAACATGTGAATGTGCACAGCTGAACTCAGCTTTTCTGTTCCATCACATAGAAACTTTTATTTTTGGATTAGAATATGTGGCTACCAATAGCCATGACAAGTAACAGTAGACAAAGGAAGATAGATATTCATGAACTCAGAAATCACATTAGCATATTATTCTTTGCTAAAATAACATCATGGTAACTGAGTATGTGGGAGTGCATGCAAGATACATACAAGAGGGACAGCCATGAAGAAAATATGTCCTTCTCCACGAGCCCAGAGTCATGCATGCAGCTTCTCTCAGGAGGGCCTGTGCAGATTATCTAAGTCTGTGTGAGAGGATAAGATTGAAGAAGCAGCCTGCCATAGATGAGGGCTCTTTGACACCCCCTTGATAAATTCACTTAAGATAAATCCATTAGTGACCCATTAGCTTTACAAGCAATGGATGGCATACTGGTAGAGAAGTACAGATGATGAGAGCATCTTCTTTTTTATTTTTATATTTTGTTTATGGGTTTTGGGGTTGGATGCCTATCTATCTGTGCAGGACATGTGTCTGATGTCTATAAGATTGAATAGGGAGTGGGATTCCCTGGAACTGTAGACAAGGATCATTTTGAGCCACCATGTGGGTACTGGAAATTGAAGAGAGATCCTCTGGAAGAGAATCCAGTGAGTTCTCTTATAAACTGAGGCATCTCCCCTGCCCCCATAATGCCTTCTGAGTAAATAGACATGATGAAGAATGAGGAAAATCCCTGAAAAATTAAGATCTGTGCACTGTTGAAGCTATGATTCAGGAAAAGGAGGGGAGTGGAAAAAAGAGGGTGTTTAAATGGCTTCTAAAAGCTTCTTGTGCCTTGTAAAGACTGTTCTTCTTTCAAACTGAGATGCAAAGCAATTTGGTTACATATGAAAAAAATTTCATTTGAAACATGGAGTTTGTAGTTAATCTTGCTCTTCTTACTTCCTGTGTCAGGGACATTGCTAATGCAGAATCCAGGTTGCCTCTACATCATGACTGGAGAGCCTGACTAAATTTCTGTAAGAACCACATCAGGAAAAACATAACTTCTGGGATCATGGGGATATATCCTTGTTTGTCTTTGTTGTCGTGATAGAAAATGTACAAAAGAAAGGTAAGGAATCTTTGTCCCTCACTTGGAAATATAGAGTGCTTGGGAACACAGTTCAAGCATACAACTATTATAAAGTAGAAGACAAAGTGACAGGAGCTTGAAGCAGCTGCTCACATTACAACCACCACTAAGATGCAGAGTGAAGGATGCTAGAGTGCAGCTCCATTTTCCACTTTGTGCAGGTAAAGAACCACATCCAGGCCATAGTTTTGCCCAGAGATGGCAGGGTTTCCCTACATCAATACACCTAATGAACATAATCCCTCACAGACATTCTAAGAGGCTAATCTTAATGTAGATAATTTTTAAAGTATGTATACACACACACACACACACACACACACACACACACACACACACACACACACACACATATATATATATATATATATATATATATATCATATACGCATACATATACATGGACCTTAGCATGTCTTCTACTTCAATCATTTACTATATCCTTAAGTTACATGAATTAAAACCACTTAGCATTACTGAAATAGATATCACTAGTAAGTCTGGGACACTTATCAATAGACCAACAGGTTTTGTTCCTTCTAGTTACAACTTTCTAAACATTTTATAGGCTGGTTTCCTTCTCAGTAACCATCCTCAACGAATGTATCTTCAATGCTGACCCACATTCCCCTTCAATCGAGCAGAAAATAGATGACCTTCCAGAAAAGGATTTCCCCACTCATAGATCTCACAATGTATTGAGAGAAATGGCTACTCCAGAGAAACCCTGCAGTCATGAAGAGAGAAATGCTCCACAAAAACAAAACAGGGACTTCCCCGTGCCCTCTTTGGGATCTCCTGGCCTGGGGAATGTGGTCAGGTCCCAGTCAACCAAGAAACCCAGATTCTTCTGACATCACTGTGCTAGTCCTGCCCTCACTCAGGGGAGAGCTGAGCCTGAGCCTCGGTCTCTGGCCCAAACTTCTATTTGCCTTCTTTGGGATTTCCTGGACTGGGGACTGTGTGCAGGTCCTCTCACTCCCAGTTGACCAAGCAATCCAAAATCTGCTGATATCATGGTGCTAGTCCCAACTCCACCCACCAAGAGAGGGTGTGTCTCAGACCTACTTGTACCCATTGTGAGACACATCATATTATTGGACCTGCTTGTACCCACTCGAAGAGAACCTTGGAGCCATACCCACCAGGAGAGGAAGAGACCTTTCATGCATCCACTGGAAGAAGGGATGGGAAGACGACAATTCTACAACAGAAAACCATATATAGTACCACCAGAGTCTAGAGATTCTACACCCACAAAAGCTGAACATCCAAACACAAATGAAGCAGAAGAGAACTACCTTAAAAACAACATCATGAAAGTGATAGAGACCCTAAAAGAAGAAATGAGGAAATTCTATAAATAAATGAAAAATAAAATACAAACAAAATGTTAAAGAAATGTAGGAAAAACGAACAAAAATGGAAAGGAACAATTAAGACAGTACAAGTGTTGAAAGCTAAAATAGACACAATTTTATAAAAGCAGAGTCTGAGTGACTGTCTGAAATAGAAAAGCTGAGTAAACAATCAGGAACAACGAATACAAGCTTAAGCAACAGAATACAAGAGATGGAACAGAGAATCTCAGGCATTGAAGATACACTAGGAGAAATAGATTTATTGACCCCAGGAATATCTTAAGTCTAACAAATACATAACACAAAATCTCCAGGAAATATGGGACACCATGAAAGGCCAAACCTAAGAATAAATAATAGGTATGGATGAAGGTGAATAAACCCACCTCAAAGTTGCAGGAACATATTCAAAAAATCTTAGACAAAAACTTTCTCAACCTAAAGAAATACATGCCAATGGAAGTACAAGGAGCTTACAGAACACAACAAAAAGTCCTCTCATCACATAATAATCAAAACACCAAACATACAGAAACAAGAAGACTATGAAGAGCAGCAAAGGAAAAAGGCCAGTAACATATGAATGCAAACCTCTCTGAATTACTCCTGATGTCTCCATGGAAACACTGAAAGCCACATGACCTGGATAGATATTCTACAAACAGTAAGAGACATTAGATGCCAGAACAGACTACTGTACCCAGAAAAACTTTCAATCGCTATAGATGGAGTTAACTAAACTCACAAAACCATAGGCAATATAATCCCATTTTACCAAAAGCCAAAAGAACAAGTGGGGTAATCCATGCACAATACCAACAACAAAAACAAATCCAAAATGAGCAAGAATTAACACTCAATGGTCCTTAATTTCCTTCAATATTAATGGTCTTAACTCACCTATAAAAATACACAGAATGAATGGCTGACAGAATGAATACAAAGACACAATCCATTCTGTGGCATACAAGAAACACACCTCAAGTTCAAGACTGACATAACCTTAAATTAAAGGGTTGGGATGAGATTTTCCAATCAAATAGACACAAGAAAAAGCTGTTTAGCTCTCCTAATATCTAACAAATTAGACTTCCAAGTAAAAACAATTAAAAGAGATGAAGGTCATTTAAAATTCATCACAAAAATCTATCAGTATGAAGTCTCAATTCTGAACATCAATGCACCAAATAAAAAGCTACCACTATTTATAAAAGATATAAAACTCATATCACACATAAAACCTCACACATTTATAGTTGGTGACTGCAACACCTCACTCTCACTTCTAGAAAGGAACACATGAAAGCAGCTTAACATAGAAACAAAAGAACTAACTGAAGCAACAACATAGATAAACTGTTATGATAAATCTTTCCACCAAAAGTCGCCTGAGCCCCACCGCCACGTGTGAGCTTTACGCCAGCTGCCCACCCGAGTTAGGTGCAAATAAATACACAGAAACTTGTATTAGGTTCAAAGTTGCTTGGCCAATGACTAGGACTTCTCATCTGCTAACTCAGTCTTAACTATCATAAATCTATATGTTTTATAAGACTTATCTTATTGGATGCCTTATTGGCATCCCTCCTTGCCGGTGAATCACATCTTGCTGCTGGAGCAGGAGCGGAGGGGAAAAGAGGGCCCTTCCTGTTTCTCCTTCACTTAAAAATATGTCTCCTTGCTATGTCACTTCCTGCCTGGATCAGCACTTCTCTACTACATTTCCCAGAATCCTCTTTGATTTCTAGTCCCATCTACTTGCTGTCTCATTGGCCAAACAGTATTTTACTTAACAATCAATAAGATAAATATACACAGTACATTCCCCATCAGACAAACCCTTATGCAAACCTAATAAAAGGCAGAGAGACAACATGCAAATCAATAAAATTAGAAATGAAAAGGTAGGCTGCCTTACTCTGCCCAGCTTGTAGACACCTGAGGCATGGGACTGCTCACTGCTGATCCCATCCCAGTAGGATCCTGCCTACCCAGAGTCTACAGTGTCCTAGTCACCTCTGCTGTCCAGAGGCCTAGGTGAGCTTGGGCCAGTTTCTGGCCCACCTTCCTCTGTCCTGCTCAGATACATCTGAGGCCTGGGGACTGCTCAGAGTGGATCCCATCCAGGCAGGATACAGCCCACCCAGAGACTGCCAAGGCCACAGGGAGAGGAGAGACATCAGAGTATTGGACCTGTTTCTACCCACTGGAAGGAAACCTTAGTCCTGAACCCGGCAGGACAGGATGAGGCTCCTTCTACACCCACCAGAAGAAGGGATGGGAAGAAGACAATATAAAAATATTTTCAACAATTGTAAAACCAATATGACATCAGCGGAGTCTAGGGACACTCCCCCAGCAAGACCTGAACATCACAATGCAGATGAAGCAGAAGAGAAGGACCTTAAAAACTATTTCATAAAAATGATAGAGGCTCTCAATGAGAATATGAGAAAATCACTTAAAGAAATGGAAGAAAAATAAAACAAACCAGAAAATCCAAGAAATCATCAAATATTTTAAGGAAAAAGTTCAAGACCTGAAAAGTGAAATAGAAACAATAAAGAAAACACAAACTGAGGGAATGCTGGAAATAGAAAATCTGGGCAACAATCAGGAACTACAGATGCAAACATAACCAACAGAATACAAGAGATGGAACAGAGAATCTTAGGCATAGAAGATACATAGAGGAAATAGATTCATCAACCAAAGAAAATCTTAAAAACAACAAATCCCTAACACAAAATATCCAGGAAATATGGGACACTGTGAAAAGACTAAACCTAAGAACATAGGTGCAGAAGAAGGCAAAGAAACCCAACTCAAAGGTACAGAAAACATATTCAACAAAAACATAAAAGAAAACTTTCCCAATCTAAAGAAATGCATGCCAATAAAAGTACAAGAAGCTTACAGAACACCAAATAGAGTGGACCACAAACATGAGATCCCTAGCCACATAATAATCAAAACCTAGATGGCCCTTAACTGAAGAATTGATACAGAAAATATGGTACATTTACACAATGGAGTACTACTCAGTGGAAAAAAATGATGCAATCTTGAAATCCACAGGCAAATGGATAGAGCTAGAAGAAATCATTCCAAACAAGGTAACCCAGACACCAAAAGACAGACATGGTATGCACTCACTCATATATGGATTTTACAATAGAGCAAAGGATTACCAGACTACAATCCACACCACTAGAGAAGTTAGGCAACAAGGAGGACTCTAAGAGAGACATACATGGTCCCCAGAGAAGGGAAAAGGGACAAGATCTCCTGAGCAAATTGGGAACATGGAGGGAGGAGGGGGGAGCTAGGAGAATGAGAAGAGGAGAAGAGGAGGAGTGAGCAAGAAGGTTGTGTAGGGCAAGTACAGAAGAGAGCAAAATAAGATCTACCATCAGAGAGGGATCCAGTATAGGTTTAAATAGAAATCAGGAACTAGGAAAATTTCCATAGATCTACAAGGATGACTCCAAATAACCATCTAAGCAACAGTGGAGAAGCTACCTTAAATGCCCCCCCATGATAATGAGATTGATGACCAACATATATGTCATCTACAGCCTTCATCGACCAGCTGATAGAAGTAGAAGCAGATATCAACAGCTGAAATCTCAAATGAACTGGAATTCAGTTGCAGAGAAGGAAGAGTGATGAGCAAAGAGGAAAAGACCAGGCTGGTGAAACCCACAAAACCAGCTGACCTGAATAAGGGGGAACTCTTGGCCACCAGACTGATCACTGAGAAACCAGCATGGAACTGATGCAGACCCCATGAATGTGGGTGTCAGTGAGGATGCCTCAGAAATCTATGAGGCATTTCAAATAGAGGGATACTCCCTCAGCCTAGACATACAGGGGAGGTCATAGGCCATATCCCAAAGGATATGAAAGACTCTGAAGAACCCCTATGGAAGAACCCACTCTCCCTGGGGAGAAGAAATGGTATGGGATAGGTAGGGTGCTAGTGAGGAGCAGGGGAGGAAGGGAGAAAAAGGGAACTGGGATTGACATGTAAACCAATCTTGTTTCTAATTTAAATAAAAATACAGGAATAATAATACTAATCAAAACCCAAACATACAGAATAAAGAAAGAATATTAAGAGGTGCTAAGGAAAAAGTCAAGTAATATATAAAGGCAAACCTATCAGAAATACACCTGACATTTCCATGAAAACACTGAGAGCCAGAAGGTCCTGGATAGTTGTTCTAAGAGACCACGGATGCCAGCCCAGACTACTATACCCACCAAAACAAGATATTACATGACAAAACCAAATTTAAAAAATACATATCTATATATGTACATATATACATATATTCTGGAAGAAAAACTACAACCCAAGGAAGTTAACTACAACCAGAAAAACAGGCAATAGATAATCCCACTTTACCAAGAGCCAAAGAATAAATGAGCAAAATTCCACACACAATTCCACCACCACCACCAAATACAAAACAAACAACAATGAACTATCACTGGTCATTAATATCCCATGCTGTCAGTAGGTCAGGTACTGTTTCTGCAGGTCTCTCCAGCCTCATCTGGGCTCCTTTTCTCATCCCTCCTCCCTCTCCACAAGTGAATTCAAGTAGTATGGTTCAGTGCTCAGCTGTGGGTGTCTGTTTCTTCTTCAAACAGCAGCAGGATGAAGGCTCTCCTTCCTCTCCCTGCCCCCAAGCTCCCACTTTGGTTAGGGGTTCTTGTCCGATCTCCTCCTTCCAAGGACTGTGCAAATTTCTCTTGGGGTACTCTTTGTGTCCTAGATCCTTAGGGAATGTGGATTGTAGACTAGTGATCCTATGCTCTATGTCTAAAAATCAAATATGAGTGAGTACATACCATGTTTATCTTTTTGTGATTGGGTTACCTCACTGAGAATGGTTTCTTCTAGTTCCATCAATTTGCCTGTGAATTTCAAAATTTCATTGTTTTTTTTTCTGCTAAGTAGTACTCCATTGTGTAAATATACCACATTTTCCCTATCCATTCTTCAGTTGAGGGGCATCTAGGTTGCTTCTAGTTTCTGGCTATTATAAATAATGCTGCTATGAACATAGTTGAATATATGTCCTCATTGTATGAGTGTGCATTCTTTGGCTATATGCCCAAGAGCGGAATTGCTGTATCTTGAGGTTGACTGATTCCCATTCTCCTGAGAAACAGCCATACTGATTTACAAAGTGGTTGTAAAAGTTTGCACTCCCATCAGCAATGGAGGAGTGCTCCTCTTTCTCCTCATCCTCTCCAGCATAGATTATCATTGTTGTTATTGATTTTAGCCATTCTGACAGCAATAAGATGGTATTTTCGAGTTGTTTTAATTTGCATTTCCCTGATGGCTAAGGATTTTGAGCACTTCCTCAAGTGTCTTTCAGCCATTTTTGGATTCCTCTGTTGAGGATTCTCTATTTAGTTCTGCACTCCAGCTTTTAATTGCATTGTTTGGAGGCTAGCTTCTTGAATTCATTGTGTATTTTGGTGACCCAGACCTCTGTCAGATGTGGGGTTGGTGAATATCTTTTCCCAGTCTGTGCACTGGCATTTTGTCTTGCTGACTGTGTACTTTGCTTTACAGAATCTTCTCAGTTTCAGGAGGTTCCATTTATTGCCAATCTCAATGTTTGTGCTACTGGTATTATGTTCAGAAATCAGTCTCCTGTACCAATTTGCTCAATGGTACCACCTACCTTCTCCTCTAAGAGGTTCAGTGTGACTGAATTTATGTTGAGGTCTTTGATCCATTTGGAATTAAGTTTTGTGCATGGCTATAGATATCAATCTAACTGCAACTTACTGTACAGGTCTTTCTTGGTTTTGGTTAGATTTACCCCAAGATATTTTTTATTTTGGTTTTTCAAGACAGGGTTTCTCTGTGTAGCTTTGGAGACTATCCTGGCACTTGTTCTGAAGACCAGGCATGTGCCACCAACGCCCAGCTACCCCAATATATTTTATGTTGTTAGTTGCTATTGTAAAGGGTGATATTTCTCTGACTTCTTTTGCAGTGCATTTATCTTTTGCATGTAGCAGGACTGATATTTTTTAGTTGATCTTTAGGGGACATACCCACTCATCAATAGTTTACTGAATAGTACATGAGTGACTCTTTACAGCATGAAGAGAATTAGAGCTACCCTGGCTCCTAGACTCAGATGCTTTTATTTTCATCATTAACCTGAGCAACTGCTAAGGTGGAACTCATGAGCCTTAGTTATGAAACATATCCTTGTATTTATTTTTATTCATCAAAATTCTGTACAGGCTATCATTATTGTCATCAAATCGGAAAGTTGAGCTTAGGCACAGGTTATCATCTTCACAGGTAAAAATGCCCAGTAGAATGGGATGTTTCCAAGAGATAAACACACTGTATTACAGGCAGTGGAGATCTCCATACATCTAGGCACAATTGCTAGACACCAGAGAAAGAGAGCCACAGCACTCCTGTAGAGACACAGCAGAAGTAAAAGACATCCCAAGGTCTGCAGTCCTGTGGCCTTGCCTAAATCTGAAAGTTTCCTTCCAGTGGGCTGACACCTGGAACTTCAATTGCCACCCACTGCCCCTCTGGCATGGTCAACAGCAATCTATCATTAGAGGGAAGGGGTTTCTCAGTCTCTACAAGTGGAAATCAGATATGGATATTTCAGAGGGAGATATGGCCCTAGAAACAAAGGCAACACATAATATGTTTTTCCCTCCTTTCATATGCTAAGTATGTAGAATTCATATCTGTATATGCAAGTATGTGTGTATTACTACATGAACACATGTGTATGCATATGTATGTATGTAGACAGAATTTTCTGTTCCACCCAGTCTTGTAGCTGTTTCATCCCAAATAAGCACACAGAGGCTTATATTAATTACAAACTGTTTGGTTGATGACTCAGGCTTCTTTTTGGCTAACTCTGTGTTGATTATTAACCCATTTCTATTAATTTGTGTATTTCCAGGTAATCTTGACTTCCCAGTGATGTATAGGTATCTTGCTTCCTCTGCAGCTACGTGGCATCTCTGTGATTCAACTACTACCATACTCTATCCCTGTTTGGATTTCTTGCATGGATAAATCCTGCCTGTCCATTGCCCAAAATGGTCTCATTCATCAACCAATAAGAGAAATATATATTCAGAGCATAAGGGACATTCCCCATCATCTCATCTTTTCTGTCTAAATAAAAAGGAAGATTTTAATTTTAAAATAGTAAAATTATATGTAACAAAACAGTTATCAAGCAAGAATTATAGTTAACAATATTTAGTCCACCAACATTTGGAAAAATTTAAAGAAAATATTCTATCATCTGTCCTATCTTTGTGAGTCTAAAGTTTAATATGTAATGCATCTTTCCTCATAAATAAGAAAAACCATAACCATATTAATCTGTCTTCAAATTCTGTCAAAGACCCCAGAAGGATAATATATAAATTCTAGAATCGACAGAGACATCTCGCTGCCTGGACAGTTACCCAAAGTTCCTCTGTAATGCTGGGCATCCTTCTTCAGCCTATAGGCCCAGAATGTCTATCAGACTTTTTGATGAAGCAGGAACCTTGAAGGAACATTCTGTCCTTTGTCAAGTTCAGCCGTCACTTTTCTTTGTAACCTGGTAGTCCAGTTTGTACAGTGTGCTATCTAGCAATCCAGTCAAGAGCAGTTTCTTGTCCAAATGGCTACCACTGCCATGTTGAAAGCAAACTCCATAAATGAGTTTCTTTGATGCCCATCTTCCTCTCTGATGTAATTGATGCTACCAGGAAATGTGTCTCATTGCCATGAAAAACCCTAATAAACCATTTCAAATGTCATATTCTGTAGGTCTTTCAAAGGTTTTGAAGAATACCTCTTCATGTGAAATTTATCTCTGTATATCTAAAAAACTTAACTAACTTAAGTTTTGACTATTATAGATGACTATAATCTGTTTTTAATTATATATTACATTTTTAATGATCAGAATAAACACAATGGCTAAACAATAGTAAAAAGTATACACATAACAAAATTGACTTTGGATTTGTAACAATAAAACTAAATCCATACCAAAGTATTCATATCTATATTATATTCCCTTTTAATATTTAGGAAGATATGGCTTGTGACCATTAACCATTTCTAACCAAACCCATTTAAATGAAAGCAAACATTTATAAACAATATTTGGGAATTTTGTCGTAGTTTTCTTCAAACTGCTTCCTGCTGTTTAAGGGTGCTGTCAATCCGAGGGAGATCCTGAGAAAACCCAGAACATTGGCCAAATCCAGGCTCTAGTGGTCTGTGAGGCTGCATGATCTCAGCTGTTCTGGATGTTGGATCACCTGGCTACTGCTTCGGGGAGTCTTGTTTGATCAAACCATATTCATCTAGAAGAAATCCACAGCTTTTCAGCTGTGGAAACAAAAGCAGAAACTCTGCCAAAGTAACATGTCCTTAGATTTAAATTTTGAAGTCAAGGCATTTTCAAAATATATAGGTTGGATTAATTCAGTAACATTTATAATCAAATGCCTTTTAGCAGCTGTTGCTCCTTCCTCAGCAGTCAAGCAATTCAAAGACAGCACAATAATATACACAGTCCAGACTCTGTATTTTTCATCTTTACATAACCCTTTTTATTACTCTATTTCTTTTACTTTTATTTTTTATTTTGGGTTTTTTGATACAGGGTTTCTCTGTGTATCTTTGGCTGTCCTGGAACTCACTCTGTAGACCAGGATAACCTTGAACTCACAGAGGTCCACTTGCCTCTGCCTCCCGAGTGCTAGGATTAAAGGCATGTGCCACCACACCCAGCAACTGTATTTCTTTTATAAGGACGTATGCTTTATCTTTTCTCTCCCAAGCCTATGTATATTTTTTAAAACACTATAAAACATTTATAGGTTTTTCTTCATCTCAATCAGTCTTTACTGTATATCTCTGTCTTTTTTACCATAGTAGTCTTTGATCTGCTAAACTGCAGTGTTAGTATTAAAGTAGCAGCTGTCTCTACCCCATTCCTTGGCTTCCTGAGAGTTTAGCTTCATGATGGAGGTACTGGGGGGAGTCATGTTTATTGCCATAAGTATCCAGAGTTTCTAAGTCTATGTCACCACCAAAAAGCATGCCACTGGCTGCTCCTAAACACCATTTAAGTGTTTTGTACCAGGGCCTCTTAAAAGAGCTTTGTGGTTTTTGCCTCTAACACTGAGCCTGGAAGCCTCTCTTAAGAGAGCCATGACTCTGCTTCTAGCAATCAAAGCCCACATGAGAAAATGCTGCAACCTAGAAGTCATGCTTGATTCTGTTCTTCTGTATTTAAAATCAATTTTCAAGTTTTTGTCAGGTTTTACATGGAAATTCTTCCAAATTTTTGGGTGCCACATGAAGACAAGTTTCAATTCTACCTGGTCCTGCAGCCATTTAGTCCAAATAAACACACAGATGCATATTTTAATTATAAACTGTTTGGCTGATGACTCGGGCTTCTTATTGGCTAACTATCTCTTAGTTATTAAACCATTTATATTAATCTGTATATCTTATGTGATCTTGGCTTACCTGTGATGTCTAGGCTTCTTGCTTCCTTTCCAACTACATGGCATCTCTTTGACATCACCTATCCCTGTTTGTATTTCCCACCTGGCTAAATTCTGTCTGTCCATTGGCCAAATC
>NW_023277029.1:0-39344 GCF_003668045.3 Cricetulus griseus
GTTTTGTGTGTGTGTGTGTGTGTGTGTGTGTGAGTGTATAGAGCAGTGTTTCTGAAGCCACGAAACAGTGTTCTTCAAATCCCACATCTAACCCTCATTTTAGGCAATACGAAATATCTAAAGTGTCTCAAATTAAAGAGTAAAAAATATTTAAGGGTTTATAAATAATTAAAATTGAGAAGAAATGGTAGTTAAAGCAGTGGACATGAAATTCTTTTAGATGGTAGTAAGCAGTACTCTGTAGATTAGATTTGAAACATGTTTTCCTCAGTAAGATAAAGTCAGCGCATCTTGGATGCTTGTGTCTTCTTACCCTGTTTTCAGACTGACTTTGAGCTTGCAGTTTTACCTCAGCTTCCTAAATGCTCAGATGAGAAGTATGTGTCAGCCAATTCTCACCTGTGATTTTTGTTTTCTCCCTTTTTTCTTTAAATGTTGTACATGGAAACTTAGAGAAAAGCATAATAAATTTTGACAAACACATTGAATTTTAAAACATTTTTAACCTTTCTGTTTTTGAGACAGGTTCTTGTACCTGAGGATGCCTTTGAATTTGTAATTCTTTGTCTCTACCACATAAGTGTATGTGTGCCCTACTGTGCATGGCACTAATTACTTTTTGAACATTTCCTTCTTGTGAAAAACAAATTATGTGTTAGTATATATGCTCCAGAAGAATTACAAATGGGAGAGCTGGTCAAGCTTTGTGTCGTGAAGAGCTTAAAATGGAAACCCACATTTCTCAGCAGAGGGGTGGTATCTATTTGTGGATGCATTTTTCCATTTTTGTTTCCTCTTGTCATTTTATTCACTACCATAAAAAGGAGAATGCCAATTATGTTGCAGTAGGCTCTGGTAAACTAGATGGTGCAGAAGATGCTGGGAGGCACAGCCAGACCCAACACTGAGACACAGTTCCTTTTAGTTTTCTGACTTGCTTATCACCAGCCACTCAGGGCATGAGATGCAAAGTTCTAGGCATAATGGCCAGAAACAGTGGTGTTATTGGTGCAGTGGGGTAAACACTGACATTCATGGCCCCTCAGATTTCCACAGAATGACCTTGTGGGTAAGGTGCCTATTATTCTCTGCTTCTCTCCATGCAGATGCTCCAGGTCTCATCATGCAGGGCACAGAAATAGAGGGGAGGACAAGTGGTGTCAGCTAGAGAGAGAAGTCAGGGCCTAGGAAAATACCTAGCAAGTAAGGGATTAGCATGGCACCAGGCTCAAAGATATACTAAATGTCAGACTAACTGTCCATCACTGGGGATATCACTTAAATTTGTGTTTGATGATTCCATTTGTCAAGAAATGTGAAGCTAGCTGCACAAGCACAAAGAACAAATGTGAGTGCATGGACAGGGCATGTGTGCCAGCATGGCTTATGTGCTAATTCACTGAAGAGTACAGGCTTCTGGTTGTTTGAAAATCTAGCACTATAGATGAATGCTATGACTGGGTTGTATGAGAGAGATGGCAGTCCTCCCAGTGCAGTAGTATGTAAGTGTGTCTTAACCTTGGGCTAACTGCTGCTGAGACTTGAGCTCAGTGCAGTGTTTAAAGCAAACTCTGCCACTGGATTTTGCTTGTTGAATGTGATCACATTTAAAGTCTTGTTTTGTTTGGCAAAGCTTAATTCCCTGTCTTACCTTATTTGTCTACTTGCAATCCTCCACCTAAAATGGAGACATTCCGTTATGGTTTTGTTTTTATAGAGTTCTTGAAATGTATGTTCAAGCATAGATAAATATATTACTGTTTTATTCTCCCTTGATGACACAAAAGTAAGACCCTCTACTTGCTGTTTGTTGGTATTCTTGTTTCAGCTAATATGTATTCAAGAGTTGTGTTTCAGAATGGCCAGGCTCTTTCTTTTTCTGAATATTGTTTTGAGAGAGAGAGCAGCAAGCAAGCACAGGAGCTCACATGTGGAAGACAGAGACAGACACGGTGTGTCTTGCGTAAGTCTTTCCTATGATTTTTGGCAAGGTCATTCAATATACCTGTTGCCGACCATTTAGGGTGGACTGTGACTGCTCCGTTAACCTCAGATGTTCCAGCTTCACTTCCACAGTGATTGGTGTTGCCAGTCACTAAGCCCAACTTTTACATGAGTATTGCAGGTCTGAGCTCGTATCCTTATGTTTGCATAGAAAGCTCTTTACCCCAAAACCTACTCCCTAGCTGTTCTGTTGCTTCTAATAAATAATCATTTTGTTTATGTTATGAGTGTTTGCCTGTGTTTGTGAGCACCACATGGTTCAGTACCCAAGGAGAACAGAAGAGGACATCAGATTCTCTGGGACGAGTTGGATGGGAGCCACCATGTAGGTCCTGGGAATTGAACCTGGGTCCTCTGGAAACTTAGCCACTGGTCTTAACTGCTAAGCCATCTCTCCAGTCACCTCTCTTTAGTTTTTTCATAAGTATGCACTATTGTTTACAAATCTTTCAAAGATTATTTAGCCTTCACCATTTGCTTTTACAAACTGTTACAATAATTACCTCTGTAGAATTATGAATCTGGGGATCCAGGAAGATGGCTTAGCCAAAAACAGCTTATTATCTAAGTAAGAAGACCCCAATGTAATCCAAAGCACATGTGTCCTACAACACAAGCTTGTAATCCTAGCCTGGGTAGATGGGGAAAAGGAGTGTCCTTGAGTCTGTTGGCAAGCCATGGTAGCTTAGCTTCTAGTTTGCCCAGTGAGAGGCATTCCCAAAAGCAATGTGAAGAAGCTATTGAGGACAGAGCTTGTACACACACAGGAATTATAAATTTTTCGAGTTTACAGGTATATTTATGAAGGAAACTCCAAAAACTGAAACTGTTAAGTATATTTATTATAAAGGTAGTTTTGATGACTCAGGCTGCTCTTCAGTAAGCATGTGAATCCATCACTGATGGGATCCGGAATCGTGTATGGGATTTTAATGACTTGTCATGTATTGAGGCTCTTTGTTCTTTTGACAATCACTCAAAAGGGCATAATGGTTTACTAGGGTCAAGTTACATAGGATTAAGCCTGGGTGTTTAAATTGCCAAAGGTTGGGCTGGCAGATGGTTTGGAGGTTAAGAGCACTGGCTGCTCTTCCAGAGGTTGTGTGTTCAATTTCCAGCAACAACATGGTGGCTCACAAGCACCTATAATGAGATGTGGAGTCATCTTCTGGTGTGCAGACATACATATATACATTGTGTACACAATATTTTTTTTAATTGTCAAAGCTTTCCCAATGTGCTCACACATGCACCTTGGTTCATTATCTAGTGCTGGCACCCCAAATACATAATTTGATGAAGATAGTTGGCATAGAGGGTTTTGTTTGTTTGTTTGTTTCTTTCTTTCAAGATGGGATTTCTCTGTATATCCCTGGCTGCTCTAGGAGTCACACTCACTTTGTAGACCTGGCCCTTCAGCTTACAGACATCTGTGTGCCAGTGACACTCAGCTGACTTAAAATTCCTGTCTGCTCAACCTCTTGACATCATTCAATGAACCAGGAGCTCACCTATTTTCACCTAGTCATACTAGGCAGCTTCAGGCAGCGGACTGACTCCACACCTGCTTGGCATTTAGGTTTAGGTTTTGATTATCTGAATTATAGTCCTTATCAAGGTTTTTATCCATGGATCTATCTCCCCAGCCCTAGATACTTCATTCTTTTTGTGCTGGGATAATTAGTAAAGCTAGGGAAGATGGCAATTTGAATGAATTTCTTGTGAAGGTAGGATTTAGTAGCAGTCTCAATGCTTACAAGGCACAGTAATTTTGGAAGATCACCTGGAATTTTATTTTTCTGTAGAAATCACTGGGAAATTGAAGGCAAAGGGGTCTCTTGGTACTGTGTACAACAGAAACAGTATCAGCATTTTAGATGCTCAGGAAATGCATAACATTTAATAGGCGTGGAGACAGCAGACATGAAAAAACTCTCAAAGCCAGAGAGAGAGAGAGAGAGTAAAAGAAGGGACCACTTGGGCATGAGCAGCTGATGGATTGTTTCAAGGGGAGAACAGGACAGAACAGAGCTTAGGAGTTGTCACAGTGCTCCCAGAAGCTTACCTATGTTTGAGGTCAGCCTATTCTATGGTCTGAGGCTCTCAAGTAAATGGGGGAAAAGTGACCAGAAGATGGCACAGTGGGTAAAGGTGCTTGCCATCAAGTCTGATGCCCTGATGGAAAGAAAAACCTGACTCCTGTGTGTTTTTCTTCTGACATCTGCAACCATGCTGTGGTGTTCCTCCATCCACTAAATGATTAAGTGATTTTTACAATCAGAAAAGGGGACAGAGAACTTGGCCATCAGAAAGGATGGACAGAATGGGCAGAATAACTTAAACCTGAAGTGTGTAGAATTTGGGGGCATTTGGATCTTTTCAGTAAATTTTTTCAGGGTATTGAGAAGTTGCTTAGAATGAGGACAGAATGGGGTGTTGGTCAGTGATCTGGGTTATTATCTGGCCCACTTCTGGGCACTACTGTGTGCCTTACACTTTCCTCCTGGAGCTAAGTTTACAGGACTCTGAGACTGCACCACCCCTGTCTGCCATTCTGTCTCATGACTTTCTGTCCTTTTTGATACCCTCAGACATGATTTTTGCATTTTGTGTTGCATAACAATAGAGATAACCTTTCTCACATTTTGCCAAAGTCTTGGCATTTTACTTTAAAAACCAAAGGAGACCAGAGAAGTGATGATGAGTGGAGCAAGTCAATTGTTTTATATGAGAATATGTGAGCTTGCTGAGTATTTGAGGAGACAATTGCATTCAAAGAATGGGAAACTGCTGGATTTATTGTTGATTACCATCTTAAAACAATTTTAAGTATATAGAGAGGCAGAAGCAATGTCTTCAAATGTAACTTTGAATGAGAAGGCATGTCTAAGCACGAAGTATGTGTTTTAGGTCAAAGTCAGCAAAAATGGGAAAACATGGTGATGACTGATGTAGACATTCAGGGGTTAAAACAGCCTTTCTTACTAATAGCACTGTTAAGGTTGATGGTGGGGGATGCTTTGTTGAGCAAGCTGTCATGCATTGTCCCTGTCCTTACTCTCTGGATGCTGTTCCCACTCTAAGATCCAAAATCATCAGCTAATTGATTCTAATGTCCTTTAGGAGAAGGACAAAGAATTGAGGAGGTGAAAGTGGCCTTTGGAAGGTATGTGTCTGTGTACTTGTATGCACACAAGTGCCACCCTGCCTGTGTCTGCGTGCCCAACAATGAACATTTTCCATGTTGCTATTAGGTTGAGCTTCTGGTATTAAGTTGTCTCCAATTCCATTGCTTTCTACTCCAAGCCATCTGTGCACTTGGCATAACTAGCCATGAGACTGCTGATTTTGTGATTTACCACCACTACCAGAAGTCATGTAAATACTGGACACTAGATTTACTAACTGGAAAGGACCTGAAAGTACTGCTGAAGGGCAAACACAGGGAGATGGATATAGCTGTTCCCCAGCAGTAGAAGGCTTATCTTTCCATTTGTTGGAATTCCATTTAACTGCCCTTGATTCTTTGCCATCTGTGATGTGTGTTGATGGTTTTAGAAGTGACTTGTCCTGGTGAAGGACACTGTCACCCTATTTTTGGTTGCATTGGCTAATGCACAGCACCATACGTTTTTTAGCTAGTTGCCATTTGCTTGGCATGATTGGGATGCTCTCCCTCTTGTGTGGTGTACAGTGAGGTTGCAGTTACTAGAGTAAGTCATTTGTGACACAGCAGCAGATCTGGACAGAATCCTGTGTTCCAGCCCCCAAAATTCTTTCTAAAGCAAACCCCAGTGCTTTTCTATGTATTAGAGCTCTCTGCAAGTAGCAAAGAAAGTCCACCCAGACATAGTTGGTGGAGCTTTGAAAGCTCTGTTTTGGGGAGTGGCGGGAAGTGGAGAAGGGGAGCTGCAGGGACAAAGGACAGGAAATGGGGAGCGGGGTCGGGATTGGCGCCAGGCAGGCGGGCACTGCGGGTGGGCTGCGAAGATTGGCGCTGCCCCGCGAGTCCATCCTAACTTGGGTCCTGCCGGCCTGATCACTTGGTGCCTGAATCAGGCCAGGAGGCCCTCGATCAGAGGCTGGAAGGCATCCCCCACGGGCATAGGCTCTGCACTCGTCACCAAGTGTGCAGAACTGGGAGCAGCTTGGCCAGGGCCGTTGCCGGGTCCAGGAGGGACTCCACGTGGAAGTCCTGTTGGGGACTTTGGATGGTTTTCTTCAGAACTGCCATCTCCAGCCCAACAGTTTTAGAGCCTATCTACTGGAATTCCTTGAACTCCAGGTAAGTGGCGTCCACGATCCCTTTTGCTCACCCGCCCTGCACCTGTCCTGGGGGTCCGCCATGTGGTCCAGGCGGGAGGATGCCTCAGAGCCTATTTCTAGACCCTGAGGCGTCTGTCCCCCACCCCTACCCCGCCACGTTTCTCTAGGAGGGGACCGGCTGGACTTGCGAGCCGGGGCTCCAAGTGGCACTTCCTGGGGATCCAAACTCAAGTGCTCCAGGGTGCCCGACTCCCTGGCGACTCGGGTGGCACTTTGGGAAAGGTGTCTCATGGCTCTACCAGGCCCTCCCTTCTTTGTGGAGAATGGAGGACGTTGCCATTAAAAGGGCTGCAGACGCGCATCGACTGGCGGGCTCCGGAGCCGGGGAGAGATGCTGCGCTCTCAGGGAGCCGGTAAGGCACTGCCCGGTTCCCCGCGGGAAGGCAACAGACATTGGGGGTATGGGGCAGTGGAATGTCCCTTTGGGGAGGGAACAGTGGGCCCGCAGTGTCCGGGAGCCGGAGTGAATCCGAGTCTGCTCTGCAGCCCGCAAATGCACCGCGGAGCTCGCTGGCTCGGGGGAGAACTCTGGCTGCCCGCCCTCTGCACGCCAGCCTCTCCCTTCGGGTCGGAAACAGAGGCCCAGCCTCCGCATTGTCCGGAGAGCGGGTTCAGTTTTAACAAGCCTTTTGGTAAAGCTCAGAGCCATGCCCAGTCAATGCCATTGCCTATAGTATTTGGGGAGTCGCTAGTCTCTAGATGAGACTGGCTTTTAGCAAAGCACAGGGAGGGGAGAAAGTCAGGCCAGAGACTAACTTTTAGGTTTGGGCTCCCAGTGTGCTCTCTGGTTTGGAAAATGCCAGCCATCCTTTGGGATTTGCAGCCAGGGTCTCGGGAACCTCACGTGGGTGCTGCTATTTCCTCATCTTCCAACTATGGCCATAAAGTGCTGTGGGGAATTCTGGTTTCAGCCTGAAGGTGTGTGGAGTCGCTGGGTGGCTCCTGGCTTGGAGGCAGACCTTTGAGATTAGAAGCAAAATCAATGGCCTAATCGGAGTTTAGGGTATGGTGAGTGGCTTCAGAGTAGAGATGAATGCATTGATTTAGAAATTAGCCCATAAGAAAGAACTGCTCGTACTGTCTTGAAAGTGGCAAATTTCAAATTCACCAACATAATTAACCAAACACGTTCCCCTTCTAAAGGGCAAAAACTCTTCACTTGTAAATGACCCGAAATAGATATTTTTGCCTGTTGCCAGATGGCCCTTGTTTTAAAGTTACTGCGTCCATCTTTGATGTAGTCTGGTATAGATTTTTGTTTTGTTTTATGTTTTAATGTGTTATATTTGCTTCCTTGGCGTGTCATCTTTGCAGGCAAAATGTATCTACAGGTACCTGGTGGTGCCCCAAGGAGCCTGGCTGGGAGCTGACCACTGCTGTTGCCACTCAGACTGGGGCCCCTATGGTGGCTGAGGGTGATGCTAGCTTGAGGTGCCTACAGAAGTCTCCCTTCCTTTCTGAATGTTAGCGATGGGCCCGCCCCTTCCCCTTCCCCAGCCTGGCTGCCTCTCTCCACTTTGCACTTTAATTCACAGCCTCTTTGAGAGGCAGCCCCTACTCCCCCGGTCTGGATTTAATATTTATATTTAAGTGTAGCTTAAAGAAATTCCCCTGAAAATCCTCAGAGCCACAGAGAGACATAAGTATGTTATGTGTTTGTTGTGACCACTATACTTGGGTGTGCAGTAGGGAGGATTAGAAGCATTGACTTGTCTGGGGGAGAGGGGGAAGCAATATTATGCGTGTCTAGCGTCTGGAGAAGCGTGTCTTCTGTTTGTTATGCGTTAGTTAGTGTTGACTGATGTTTACTCACTATTTTGATCTTTAATAGTTTAGTTTTCTGAGCTGTGAACATTGATGCAGAGAGAGCTGCTAAGGACTTGCATTTCCGAGGAGCAGGCCTCCCTGTGTGGCTGTTAGTGTGATTGCTCCCAGGACTGAGGATGGCTGGAAGTCTTTGGAAAGCTTGTGGCCCGGATGCTATCTGTGAGATCAGAAAGATCTCTTTCTGGCTGGTTAATACCAAAGAGCCTTTTAATGTTTACTGCCTGGTATTTCCTGCCTTGTTCACTTTTCCAGAGAAAAGTTTCTGTGGACAGAGCAGGCAAGTGCTTTTAAAGGCAACAGCAAAAACTCTTTTTGTTGATGACCGATACTAGCCTCTGTCCCCTGTAATGTGTGTGAGGGAACTGGACTTTAGTGCTGGTCCTCCATGCTTTCTGTATTAGTCATTAAACACTGTGAGCCAGGGACTCCATGCTGGGTTATGTGCAGAGTAGACCCACCATTGGTTTAAGCCACCAGAAAGGAAACATATTCTTTTGTGTTATCTTTTGGCATTTTAGGAAAATCTGACTATTTCTTCAGGACAGGGGGATTTCTTCATGCAGTGGGTATTGGATGTGACTTACCTATGTGGTCTGGTAACTGTTTTATTAGGAGTGTGAGTGTTCTGGACTCTTCTGCTTCTGCATACAGATGATAAACGTCATCATTAAACCTTAAATACTCTCTTTAGACCCATTTTGTTGACTTTCTTCCTAGTTCTCATGCTGGATCATAGTTTTGGCTGTAGATGTTTTGCTTCTGTGATCTCTTTTTTTTCACACCACTGTGAGAATTATCTGTAGACATTACAGTTGCATACCACTTCTCATGCCCAAGCACCTGCCACTTTGTGCCTTCCTTTCTATTTTAATTCTGAATCTATATCAAAATATCCATATCATTTTTGGAGATTCATAAAAGAGTAGGGGCAGTCTCTCTAATTTACAGTCTCGTCACATCCCACCAATGATTGCTAATGGCCAACTCAGATCAAGTATTTGCTTGTTAACAGGGAATAGAGAATTATAAATGTCCAGCAAGCTTGTGGCCTCCTTCAGCTTTTCACACACAGACTGGTGCACATTTATGGCAGGAAATTGACAAAAGGAGAAGCTGAATTGCCTTGGCCTCCAGCTTTCCATCAGGAATGAGGTTGAAGTGATTAAAGAGCTATGCAAGAAAGCCCTGCATGTGTTTACTAACTGTGCAGTGGTGAGTTCTTCACTATATTTCTTGACCCTCCATTCTTGTGGGGCATGTCTCTGTGTTATGCTTTAGAAACATCCTCTGGAACGATGGAGTGCCCAGCTAAGTAGTGAGGGGGTGGTAATGGGTTACCAGTATTCCCAATGAAGCCGCCTTCCAAGTAGACCTGCTTCTGGGGTTGCAACATGGAATCAGCAGTCACTCATTCAAATATTTTCCTTCCAAGTACAAATTCAATTGTGTGATGTAGTGCAGAGAATTCTTAGTCTGTGACACACACTTGCTGTTTTCAATATTTATTTATTTATTTATTATTTTATTCTTTTTCCTTGAGACAGGGTTTCTTTGTGACTTTAGAGCCTGTTCCCCGCTGCCCCCTAAGAGGGGAGAAGGTAAACTCTCCCATGGAGAGTTCAGAAGCTTTGTTCCTGTCACCCAACCCCCTCCAGAGGGGACACCTACTACTGTAAGGAGTTAGGATTTAAAGGTGAGACTTTGGGAACATTCACACAAGTATCAGCCTATACCCTGGCTTCTGCATGTTTAACAACAGTTACCAGCCACATGGTGTTATCCTTGGTACTTGGTCAGCATTCCTTCTGGATGAGGCCCTGGAGCAGCAGAAGAGGACAATGCAGTCCCATGGGGCTGGCATTGGATTCGCCATCTGCTGCATGGAGTTACTTGGATGTTTGTACCCTGCTTCTTGCCTTAAAACTCAAGCCTCTTCAAGTTGTTGCCCCACCCCACATGCCCTAGTTCCAGGCATTTGGGATAGCTGTTTGGGAGGGTGATGATACAGAATGGTGGCTCCTAGGTACCCCCTAAACCCAACACACTCACTTCATATAGTGCACCCTCGTCAGAAAGCAGCCCGAAAGTGATTCTGAGAGAAACAAGCCCTGCCATTTGAAAGTCAGTGATTAAAATATTAAAACGCTGTTTGGGGGGTAAATGAAAAGGGCTGGTGGAAACTCAGAATCTCTCTAATTTGCTTCTGGAGTCTGGGAAGAAGTGGTCTTTCCAGTTCTGGGGGGTAGTGAAGTTTTACTGAATAGTGAATTACCATATCAATAGGTGCCTGCTAAGCCACTGTGACTTCTTATAATGGCCTAACTTTGTTTACTCTTTTCTTTCCTTTCTTTTCTTTTCTTTAAATGAAAACCTCAAAAATAACTAGTAAATTCGGGCGAAGCTGTTTCTAAAGGAAAAGTAGCTCTCTGTTGAGTGAAGTTGAGCCTTTACCCTGGGAGGAACATAGGGAATGCACAATCTTTTTATCTTAGTCTAAGTTCACTGGAGCCCATTCATCAAACATTTACTGAGAATTCATCTGTACCAGGCCCCATGCTGTGCTCCAGATACACTAACTGTGAGATGGATTGGCCAGGTTATTTCCTCCAGCAAGGAACCCGGAAGTGCAGACTATCCCAATTTGCTACAGTGAGCATTGAAGGTCACTATTGTTTTAAGAATGAGGATCAGGAAGATTATCCCCAATTTATTCGTCTTATTGGTCATTTGTGATTTTTCTGATTTATTGATCATTCTTGCTAAGAGATTATACATGTTATTAGTGTTATGATTTTGTAGGTTTTCTCTAGTGTACTTAAAAATAATTTCTCAATTCCTTGTATTTTCTTTGGGCTTAAATCACCGTCCAAATCTTCAGGTTTTTTCCTCTCTCCCAGTAAATGCATTTTAGCTATAAACATCCGTATAGTTACTGCGTGTCACATCTTACTCACTCTATTTGTTTATTTTTTGTTTCTTGAGACAGGGTTTCTCTGTGTAACCCTGACTATTCTCTGTAGACCAGGCTAGCCTTGAACTCAGAGATTTGCCTGCTTCTCCCTGAGATTAAAGGCATGTGCCACCACTGCCGAGCTATATCTTAATATTTTTGATGTCATACTTTTATAATCATTCAGTTAAAGTATTTCATCTCTACTGTAATTACTTCATGATGCATGGTTAAAATTTGGTTACTTCTAATACCAATATTACTGTTGATTTCTTAGCTATACTGAGATCTTAATTACTGTTGTTTGTTACTTGTGGTTGTGTGCACATTTTGTGCCATCAATGGTTGTCCACTTTGCTTATTTTGTTTGTAAATTTTCAAGGCCTAAAGTTTGACAGCTAGTCAAGCCTGGCCCACCAGAAAGAGACCCACCTGTCCCCTCCTGGGGCTTTGGTAAAAGCATGCACCACTACTCCTTGCTCTTAGTGTGGACTCCGAGTACAGGACTCAGGCCTGTACAGGCAGTCAGTCTAGGCACTCAGTTAGCTCCTTTGCCACAAATACCGTATATTCCAAATGACTTTACTCGTTTACATGCTGGTTTCCATATAAACTGGGTCATACATTTCACTTTACTCTTGTATCTCTCAGTTAATAGGTCAGTCTCCCACAAGATTTTAGGTTGGAATTGTTGTTTCATTTTTTTTTTTTTTGCAGTTTTCTGTTTGGTGTCCTTTGAATTTTGTCACTTGCAAATAGGCTTGTGGTGGTAATATGCAAATTGCCTGAGTGATAGCTGTGCCCCAAACACTGACTTGGCCTTTGTCCAGGTCATGGAGCCGCTCTGAGCAGTCTGTTCTCTTTCTCTTATAAGACCGCCAAATCTGTTGCCTTAAGGCCCCACATTTATAATCTGATTTAACCCTGGTGAGTTCCTTAGCTGCTCCAAGCCCAAGTACAGTGGGCTGCAATGGGCACTGGAGCTTTAATGTATGTTTTAGGAGAACACATTTCAGCTTCTGGCATCATAGAATACACATTCTCACGACCTGGTCTGGGGTTGCATCTCGCTAATAAAGTCACGAAGTGTGAAGCTGAGCAGTATTATCCAGGGAACATCAAAGTGCTTAGTATCTGGCACTTATCAGTTAATCATGGTGTGTCTAGAGGTGATTTTAAAACCAGTTTCCTATCCTTTATTTTTTCAGGTGCTAACTTTGGGTCTCTTCTTGGAATAGGAGGAAGAGCCGTTCTCTACTTTTCAGAACTATGGAGAAACTAAAGAGAACCGATGTAAATAAGTTGAACTCTCTTCTGGCCTCTCCCCTTTCGAGACATCACCACTTCACCCTGTGAGGAGCCTGA
This sequence comes from Cricetulus griseus, assembly GCF_003668045.3. Taxonomy (NCBI): domain Eukaryota; kingdom Metazoa; phylum Chordata; class Mammalia; order Rodentia; family Cricetidae; genus Cricetulus; species Cricetulus griseus. The sequence continues at coordinate 12,473 of NW_023277029.1, forward strand.
AGAACTAGACCAGTCACTATGAATGTGACCACCTTGTTTTCCTTCACAAGTCCAGCTGTGAAGAGACTTCTAGGTTGGAAACAGGGTGACGAAGAAGAAAAATGGGCAGAGAAAGCTGTGGACGCTTTGGTGAAAAAATTGAAGAAAAAGAAAGGGGCCATGGAAGAGTTGGAGAAGGCCCTGAGCTGCCCGGACAGCCAAGTAACTGTGTCACCATTCCCTGCTCCCTGGATGGCAGGCTGCAGGTGTCCCACCGGAAGGGATTGCCTCATATCATTTATTGCCGAGTGTGGCGCTGGCCGGACCTCCAGAGCCGCCATGAACTGAAGCCTCTGGATTGCTGTGAGTTTCCTTTTGGTTCCAACCAGAAGGAGGTGTGCATCAACCCCTATCATTATAGGCGCGTGGAGAGCCCTGGTGAGTGGGGTGGACTGTGTGTGCACCGTGAAGCCTGTTGAGACCAGAGCAATAACTCCTTTCTGTTGTGGAGTGTAATTCCAAAATATCTTGGGGAAGTTTTGTGTGTATTCATACATGCGTGTGCAAAAGAGCACAGGAACTTTATCTACTCAGCTTTTGCTCACCTTAACGAGTGTCTGTAGCAATCACTTTATAAAGAGGAAGGTTTACTTTACTTTGTGATTTTGAAAGTATCAGCCCTTGGTACTGTTGATTCCAGGGCTCTCTGTCCTGTAGCACTATAGCATCCTGGGGTAGAATGGTGGCATTGCAGAGCTCATGTCACAAGAGGAAGGAACTGGATCTCTACTATTCCCTCCAGTGATTAGGAGACTTCCCACTAGGATGTGGGGACAAGCCTTCAGCACCTGAACATTTGGGGGTACATTCCACCCAAATTTTAGCAGTCCTGGAGTATTTCATACATGTTAAAGGCCTCCTTCCTTCTAAGTGATTTTGTTTAGAATCAGGTTCTGAAAATTAAGGTGTGTGTCTGGATTTTCTTTCTATGGTTCACATTGGTTCTGTGTGTCTTTCCAGCAATTTAGCTGTGCAGTACATCAGCGGAAAACAGAAGCACAGGGTCTTGTCGTGTGCACTAAAGGAAGGGCCCTGTGGGGCAGCTGTGACCAGTTCTACTTCATGTTTCACGACAGCGCTCTTTGTCATCTGTATTGAAGTGTGCTTGTGTTGTGTTGTGTTCCCTGTGGGCTATGTTCTGCTGTGAGGAACTGATGCTGTTACTTTAAGATAGCTCAGTCTTTACATGTGTGGTTGGACTATGGTAAAAACTGGAGTCGGCCTCTCGAATCTATGGATTCTGCAGTTATACATAGAGGCAGCTACAGATGAAAATAGTTAGAAAAAGAACTCTGTCTCTACTGAGCAGGCCGACTCTTCCTTTCTGATACTTTCTCTTTCAGTTTTGGTGGTTGAAAAAGTCCATGGACTTCATTCTTTCTGGGGCTCAGAGTCCAGGAACTCTTGGTGGGGTGGGCCTGCTCTCTTTTCTTCTCATCAAGCCTCTGACTAGGTATGATGGCCACCATATAGGGATCACAGGTGTTTGTACCTACCTGATGCTGCCCAGGGTCACCAGTGCTGGAGGTCCTCGTATAGGTTGGCTTGCATTGGCCTGACCCCAGCTTAATGACCACCACAGCTCTGCCCCTCCCATAGTCCCAGGGTTAATCCGCCCATTGTTCTGGAAGGAGTTCAGGGTCTTGAGAGGTGACTGGGCTAGGTGCTATGTTCCTGCTTGCTTACTCCTCTTTATCTGGCACCTGGAGCAGTGCAGCCTGCATGACTGACTCCTGTGGATGCCTAGACTCGGTGGCAGCAGCTATCGAAGGACAGAAGCCCTCTTATTCTCTAATCAGCTGAGTGACTGTCTCACAGTATTTATATCGTGTTAGGCATCGCAGGTGGTTCAGATCTGATTTAAAGTGTGGGTGACGCAGACACATACAGGCCCACATAGATACTGTGCCGTGTTACACCAGGGACTGAGCGTCTGCAGATGAGGGCTTCCAAGGGAGCTCTGGTACCAGTCTCCCGTGGATATCAACCACTACATTCTGAATTTATATAGTTTGCCCTAGAGCTTGGTTCTACATCTGGACAGGCAGATCAGTTGACAAGTGGTTCTGTATTGAAGCATTGAGTTGCCACAGTGTCTGTCATTCAGGATGGTTTTGTTGATGGGTTGGTTCACTTAGCTGATTATTTCTGAGAGTCCCCAAATATGGATGGTGTCAGATTTGGGTGGCCTCCCTCCCTGTTCCTGTTCCCAGGATGGCCAGGTGACTTTTCTCTCACAGGAACTTCAGACCCCAGGGGTAGACTGCAAACTTCCAGCTCAACCATCCAATAATAGGTTGGTCTCCAAAGGCCTTTTGTATTTTTGTGGAATATATAAGTCATGTAAAAGTAAAGACTAAGGAATAATTTGCAAAGGCTTTTGTGTCCACTGCCTGTTTTTAAGAAAGAGTGGATATAAACTAAACCTTTCTCATTTGTCTCTCTGTTTTCTTTCTGTCCCCAGTGCTTCCTCCCGTGCTGGTTCCGAGGTACAGTGAGTACAACCCTCAGCACAGCCTTCTGGCACAGTTCCGTAACTTGGGATCGAATGAGCCTCACATGCCACCGAACGCCACGTTTCCAGATTCCTTCAGGCATCCCAGCACCCACCCGTTTCCCCACTCGTCCATCAGCAGCTACCCCAACTCCCCAGGCAGTAGCAGCAGCAGCAGCACCTACCCTCACTCCCGCACCAGCTCAGACCCAGGCAGCCCTTTCCAGATGCCAGGTAGGAGGAGGCATTCGGGGACGATGTTTGCCTTGGGGAGGTAGATGGAGGTGGCCTGTAGGGGGGCGCGGTGGTTGGAACACTGAGCACATCCTGGTGAACCAGTGCTTGGAGAATATCAATGTAGGGAGGGGAGTTATACATACAGCTGGAGAAGAGGATGGCTTGTTTGAGTCCTGTTAAGTTTTGTAGCAGCTGCATCCTCATTGAGTGGCACAATTGTTCCAGTCTCTGATCTCCATAAAAAGAAAGGGGAAAATGTCATGTTACACACACTGCTGCTCTGAGAAGCGGCTTCGGTGAGCTTTTCCAACATTGAAGAACCCTTGTTATCAATGCAGCCGCAGAAGAGCTAATTACTGGGGTATCCGCCCGACCCATTTAATTAGATTCATTTTGCCAGTGATGTAATTCCAAAAAATATGTTAATATGCTTTTAACAGCAAGGAAATGCAACAGAAGTGATGGAGAACATTGCTTGTTTAACTTAGCAAAGACAAAAACCAGTTATTTTCCTGCTTGTTTAACTTAGCAAAGAAGAAAACCAGTTATTTTCCTGTTTTAGTCATAACTGATGGTGTAATAGTGACTAATTAGAGGATTACTCTTTTCAGATTACAGGTTAGTAAACAAGCATCTCAAATATTAGTGCCAGAGCTCTTGCCAGTCGACATCAAGAGGGACACGATAAATAAAAGATCATCATGAAATGCATGGATATTTTTGGGAGGGAAAATGATGGGACAGGATGTTTATAGAGTCACTTAAGGTGCTTTATATTAAATTTTACTTCAGCATCCATGTTGTACCTTCAGAAATTAAAATGTGATCCATGCTTTATTGCTTCCTCCGTTCCCAACTATAAGGAAAAGGAAAATGTTTACCTAAAGTTATCCTCTGAACCCTGCATACAAGTGCACACACATGCATCTGTGTACACTTGAGCAGGCCTAATCATACGCAAAAGCTCTCAGTGCAGAGGAGAGTCTGTGCCTGAAGCATGTATTTTTTTTTCTTTCAAACTTTGTAGCTGACATACCAACAACTGCTTACCAGCCTCCTGAAGACGCCATGGCCCAGGATGGCTCTCAGCCAATGGACACGAATATGATGGCACCTGCACTGCCCTCCAATATCAACAGAGGAGGTAAAATGAGTTGTCAGAGTTTTGTCTGTATGTCCTGTCCTAATGTTACTTTTACTCATTTAGACCTTAAAAAGGTAGGTGTTTTCGAAACATGGAAAAAACGTTTTGTTGTTTTAAGCCTAATGTAAAGAATTCTCTAGAGCCCATCTTTTTACTTAAACTCTGTCACAGTCCAATATGAGATCTCAGAATTGAATATGGAGGTCTTAGATTCCCACTGGTCTCTGAAACAGCCGTAACCAGTGCTCTGCCATTTTGTGTTACATAGTTAGGTGAAGTGAGTTTCCAGCATTGGTGGTTAGAAAACCCAACTGTCAGTCACCTCTAAGACAATCTGTATGTTGACCAGTGTGAATAATCAGCCACGATTTATTAGTTATGGAAAAATAAACAAGTTTATCTGTGTCCTTAACATGCTAATTTGCTTTCATCTTCAATAAATGAGTAAGTGATACATATAATATCATATATGCATTTATATACATATATGCACATATATCAAATAACTGTTTAAAATGCATCTGTCTATGATTTGTTACCAATAAATATGGGTTTGTATGGCTGTTTCACATACCTATATACACAGGAGGTTGTTAAAAATCTCTGTGCTTACAGAGATAGTCGGAGGAAATGATTGAGTCCTGTTTTATATAAAACAAATACATGTTATTTATATGCTCATGTGTTTTCACGTCTTCAGAATAGCCCCTATGCCACTTTTGGAATTTTTATTTGGGGAACAAGATACCCTATGTGGGGCCTGTAATGGTCATGATGAGATTATCTCTGTTACCCCCAAATAGAGACTTATTTTTAAGTTTTTTTCCTTTAAAATAGCTTAAAAATGTTCCCAGTTGGAGCCATTTAAAAATCACATAGTATTTTCAGAGGAAAATATTTTGACTATTCTCCTGTTGTTACCTGTGGTGGATTCCCAGAACATGGGTCAGCAAGCTACAGCCGGCACACAGATCAGCCCACTTTCTGTTTTTGTAAATAAAGCTTTATTAGAACACACTGTGCCCATTTGTTACGTATTATCTGTGGCTAAGATTTTTATTTGTTGTTGTGGTTACAAAGGCAGAGTGGAATAGTTGTGATAAAGACCATATGTTTCACAAGATCTTCCTGGCCTTTTATAGGAAAAAATGTGTCCACATGCAAGCCAAATGAATAGCAATTTTAACAATGCTGAAAGCTGATAGAAGGCCTATGTGACAGATGGCACAGCCTTCTCTGGGGTTTGGCACTTGTGAATTACTAAAGCTTTGCTCCTTGAAGAGCAGCAGACAGGGAAGCATTGCTTAGAAAGAAACAATGGAAATAGTATACTTTCAGCTAAGCTACTTACATAAAACAAATAACTGCTGGTTATGTTAAGAACATGACAGAACTCGGGAAGCACAGGCAGGCTGAACGCTGAGTTAGAGGCCTGCCTGGTCTACAAAGCTACAAAGAAACTGTGTCTCGAAAAACCACAAGCAATCAAACAAAAGGATGTGGAAGTCTTTCTCCTTCTCCTTCTCCTTCTCCTTCTCCTTCTCCTTCTCCTTCTCCTTCTCCTTCTCCTTCTCCTTTTCCTCCTCCTTCTCCTCTTCCTCCTTGTTCTTCTCCTTCTCCATCTCCCAGTCCTGGTGGATTTTCTTTCCATTTCTTATATTTGTACACTGAAGCCCCATGAGACTCATTAGAGTAATGATCAAGTTGGCAATGGTGTGGCTGGGCTCTCAAAAGGCATGCATAAGAGGTTTTGACGCAGAAAGGGCTCTTTTCCCAGCCTTTTGGTTGAAAGCATTTAGAAGCATTATCTGTTTGGAGATTCATCAGCCTTAAGAGATTGGGCCTAACAAGCTGCATCCTCTTGGTAAACCTGTGTAGTTTCTATTGTTGGCCCATTCTGGGAAGGGAGAGACAAACACACCCGCTTGGCATGACTTGAAGCAAATAGAAGGAGGTTAGCCTGGCGTCTGGATGAGAGAGATATATTTTATTCAGGAGGAATGGCCAGCTGGCACGTTTTCTTCCTGAGCTATAGCAAAACTGGAGCTTCAGCCATCACTAGCTCTTGTGAAGCCAAGCAGCTTCTTCATGATAGGAAGAAGTTCATTTTCAGGGCTTGGAGAAAGCAGAGGTCTGCCAAGGCTTTGCCAAAAGCTGTTCCTTTCTTCACCAGCCCATTGGCACATATCCGGGCCCCTCCTGTTCCTGTGCCACTTGCTTTCTCATTGGTCACTGTAATACTTGTAGGTAGTGTGCCAGCAGGAGTGACTTCAATTATTTCTGTATGTTAATGAGCAAGTTATAAGTCCTTTGTATTCAGCAAGTGCTGTTGCCCTGCTTGCTGAGCTGGTATATTGGATCTCTGCCAGTTCCCCAATGAAAGGAGAATGCCGCCCTTAGTAAGAAGTACATAGGATTTCACAGAAATGACCTATGTGATCCTCGTAGTTGCCCCTCCCTGTCTTCATTCCACCGTGCTAAGCCAGTTTTACAATGGGGTTTCTGGTTGGGGTGCTCCAGGAGTAACTGTGAGCAAATTTCTTTCCTTCTTGCAGATGTTCAAGCTGTTGTTTATGAGGAACCAAAGCACTGGTGCTCTATTGTGTACTACGAGCTTAACAACCGCGTGGGTGATACGTTCCAGGCCTCCTCCACAAGCGTGTTGGTGGATGGTTACACTGATGCTTCCAACAACAAGAACCACTTCTGCCTTGGGCTGCTTTCCAACATTAACCGGAACTCCACAATAGAAAACACCAGGCGACATATCGGAAAAGGTGCGTGTCCCTTTACCCCTCCTGCAAATGTTCATCTTTTCTTCCTCTAGAAGTGACCCCATCATTCTTGTGGCAAATGCAAAATGTTCAGATGCTGCTGTTCGCAGGAGATTCCCAAATGGCCACTAAACCAAGGGTATGCCCAGCCCCCATGTTCAAATTAAAGCAATTCCCTTTGCAGGTGTGAACACTTTGCTTTTGTGTAAGCTCAGTGTCAGTGCTGGTGTGGGTCAGCTGATCATTGCACTCACAGTGCTGATGTAACACAAACATTCTGAAAAGTCATTTGGCAAAGTGATTCAAATCCTTTGATCCAGCCGCTTAACTTCCAGGAATGTCTCTTATAGATATTAGTAAAAACCGTCCAGTGACATTTGTTATGACTGCAATAGTAGATAATTAGTGTCAACACGGGTCTGCTGAGGGAGCCTGGCTAAACAGTTACAGCAGCAAGTCATACAGAAATGTGAGAGTTTGCAACAAAGGCTTTAATGATTGCAAAACCGGACACAGTATTGCAGACTGTTAATTAACAAGCATTTTCCTCTGTTGCTGAAGGAATGTCAATATTTTCCACATCTTTATATTTCATATATTGTCTTAATTTTCTAAAATGAAAAGACATCATTTTTGATATCAGGGAAAAGGTTTTTTTTTTCTTCTTAAACAGTTTTCTCACTGGGTGTTGGTGGTGCATGGATTTAATCCCAGCACTCGGGAGGCAGAGGCAGGCAGATCTCTGTGAGTTCGAGGCCAGCCTGCTCTCCAGAGCTAGTGCCAGGATAGGCTCCAAAGATGCACAGAGAAACCCTGTCTTGAAAAAACCAAAAAATAGTTTTCTCTTTATTTTTGTTCTTAAATATATCTCTGTATATCACTAAACAAAATGGATTTCTGCCACAGTGGGTAGAACTGATACTGGAGTCTTAGCCCTGTGTGTCTGTAGAAATGCCACATTGTGTTTCCTCAGACAGTCTCACTAGCGTTTTCTACTAAGCCATTCCAACTAAGCACCTTCTTAGCTCAAAGCCACACTACCTGCCTGTTTGCTAGCCTCTTCTTACTCCCTCGTGAGTCTTAGCCAGAGGGTCCATCTTCCTTTTTGAAGATTTGCTTTTATTTTCTGTGTGTATAGCGGGGCACATAGTGGTCAGAGGACAAATTTGCAGAATTGGTTCTCTCCTTCGTCCAGCTTTAATAGGAGGGGATCCAGGTCTCTGCCTCCTTCTTCCTGAGAAGGGGGGATGCTGCCTGGTCTTCCAGCATCCTAAGCTATAAGACGTTTTCAATTATTGTTTTTTCTACTTATTTCAGTGAGCTCCTTTTTCTCACAGTATGGTTTTTTTTCTATTTAAAAAGTGTCTGTTTTAACTAGACCTCATGTCTTACAGCTTCCAGCAGTAATTCTTCAATCCAGGTTTCACTCCTCTCTGTTTATTGATCATCCCTTCTCTGTCTCGGAAGTTTTCTGAACAATTTAGTCTTGGCATAAATGCAGAAGATTTTAAGCACTCGGGATACCCCAAGAAACTACAGGTTTTATTGTGGTTTATTTTTAGAGCGTACGTATAATTTCAACTCTGGTTAAGCAGGACATTAAATACCAAAATGWAAATGTCAACCATTATTATTTTTGAGAGACTTGTTTGTTCCTGAACACACTGGTTATCACAAGCATAACATAGATGTCTGTCACAATGGCTATGTGAGTGGCCAAATTTGACTCTGCCCGGGTGCCTTTCAGCCTATGACTGACATGGTGTATCCTCTCACAGGTGTCCACCTGTACTATGTTGGAGGAGAAGTGTATGTCGAATGCCTGAGTGACAGCTGCATCTTTGTGCAGAGTCGGAACTGCAACTACCATCATGGGTTTCATCCCACCACTGTCTGCAAGATCCCCAGTGGGTGTAGRGTGAAAATTTTCAACAACCAAGAGTTTGCTCAGATACTGGCACAGTCTGTGAAGCATGGTTTTGAGACCGTGTATGAACTCACCAAAATGTGCACTATTCGAATGAGTTTCGTGAAGGTGAGCAGTGCCCGCCCATCTCATTCAGGCCTGACCCCTGCCTCACCCCTGCTATTTACAATATGTATACCTGTGCCTTACTGGTATATATTCCTATCAGTGCCCAGCAAGAGCACCATTGTCCAAGAGGTTGTCATGGGAACTTAGAATATAGTCCTCTCCTCCCACCTCGCAGGTCCCAGAGATGGAACTCAGGTCTCCAGGCTTGGTGACAGGCACCTTTATCTCCCCCTGCCTCCCAGTCATCATGCCGTTTATTCTGGGTCAAGCTAAGGGTTTAATAGAGTCCAGGCTGGAGCATGTCTTATTCCAGAACAGGCAGCCTAGTCAGTCTGTCTGTCTCAGCAGTCCTTACGGCTCATATCAGCCTGGGGAGGGACAGCCTAGTGAATCTTGTCAGTTTCAGTAAAGGTTTTACGATGTCTGCTTCCTGAGATTTAAGGACTTTGCCTAGAGGGTGGAGTGTTTCACCTCCCCTTAAAACATTCAGCAATTCTGGAGCTTCCCTATAGGACAGAAGGTTTTATCTTTGAAGATATTGCTACACAACATGTGTAAAAGGTGAGAGAAGAACCAACATCACAGATTTGTTCTCTGAGCTCCACATGCACACTGTGGTGCACATTAACACACATTCATGCAACAACAACAAAAAGCTGGGTGCAGTGCTGTGTGTAGTCCCAGCATGGGAGACAGATAGGATCCCTTAGGCTTGCTGGTCGCCAGTCTAGCCTGATTGGCAAAAGCACAGGTGCAGCAAGAGAACTCATCTCAGAAAATACAGTGCAGTGTGATTGAAGAAGACAGCCAGTGTAGACCCCTGTACTCTCCAGGCATGGACACACAGATAAAGGGGCAAGGGATTGTTCAGTCAAAGGTGTAGGACTCTTACAGTGGTCCTGGGTTCAGTCCCAGCATCCAGCTGAAGAGGATCACGATAGCCTGTAACTCTACCTCCAGGATCCAACATCTTCTGAAATCCACAGATATCACACATTCATAGGTAAATCCATACTCAACATGTACATATTTGCACAATTTTTAAATAAAATATTAAAAAATAAAGCCAGTTTGACAATACATGCCTTTTATTCCAGTGCTCAGAAATCAGACAGGTAAGCTCTGAGTTTGAGGCCAGTTTCATCTACATAGGGAGTTTAGGCCAGCCAGGGCTACCCATTAATAGTATGTCTTAAAAGTATAAGTAAGTAAAGTGTTAACATAACATTAATGTAGTGGGAAATAAATATTTAATTTTTTTGCGAGACAGGGTTTCTCTGTGGCTTTGGAGGCTGTCCTGGAACTACCTCTTGAAGACCACAATGGTCTCGAACTCACAGAGATCCCCCTGCCTCTGATTCCTGAGTGCTGGGATCTAAGCCGTGCACCACCACCTCCTGACTAAAATATCTTTATTTAAACAACTACTCAATGTATTTTAAGTTTGTAATTATCCAAGACTAATAATATTTATTTTTTTATTTGAAAAACGGTCTCATTCTGTACCCTGACTGGCCTGGAACTCACAGAGATCTGCCTGCTCCTGCTTCCCGAATGCTGGGATTAAAGGCATGTGCCACTACACCAGACTAAATAGGTGATCCTGGGGTCCTTGGGTAGACTTTTGGTGGACAACGTCCATCCCCAAAAATTACCCATGCTTTTGCAGTATGTTTGTTTTCTTGTGGGACATAGCCATGAGTCCAAACATAATTGTGTGAACTGATCATATGATTTTTTACTTGGTAGAGTGACTCAATGAGATAGAGAGTTAAATGACACCAGTGTGCTTTCTTTTTCCTAGGGTTGGGGAGCCAAGTACCACAGGCAGGATGTTACTAGCACCCCCTGCTGGATTGAGATACATCTGCATGGCCCTCTCCAGTGGCTGGATAAAGTTCTTACCCAGATGGGTTCACCCCACAATCCTATTTCCTCAGTGTCTTAAAGGGCCTCTGGCTTCTGTCTCTTGCAAGTGTTGAACCTTGCATGTACTTGAAGGATGGATATGTCAGACGGGTGAAAACCTGACAAGGGAGCTTTGATAATACTTGACCTCTGTGACCAATTGTTGGATTGAGAAATTAACAAACATTGGTAACATGGTGTTGATATCAAGAATCTGTTTAGTTTACATTGTGACATTCTGTTGTATGATCAACTAAAATGTTGATTTTTAGCAGGACTTTTGTGTATAGCTTTAAAGGAGATGGCCAGGGCAGGGGCAAATTATCTATTAGAAGAACAATCCTGAGCAGTCCTTTTGTTGGGAGTGTTTGGCAGAGTGTTATGCTAATATTCTTTGAAGTGTGCACTTCATCATGTTCTGAGCCCACCCTGAATCATCTTTTAATGGGTTGTCATAATTTTTAAAAACTATTTGTTTAGTTTGTTTAGTTTGTTTTTAAAGGTGAATCTTTATGACATACACAGTATTCTTTCTAAAACTGTATGCTGACTGTAGTGCTGTCTGAATGACGTCAGGCTTTTGCTCCTTGCTAAATATGTGTATACAGAATATTTGGAGGTTAGGAATAGTCTAACTGGCTAGTGGATCTAGAAGGTATTTGTCGGTGGGGTGGGGGAAAGGAAATGACAACCAAAAATGTGGACTATGTCTTAACGTTCAGTTTGTTGTCTTAAATGAGCAAGCTGGTGTCTGAATTTGCTGTGTTTCAGTTTTTTTAGAGTTTATCTGACTTTTTTCCTTTCTTATCTTTTATTTCATCTGCTCCACACTGAAGCAGCTGGTTAATTCCTGTAACTGTGAGAACAAATGAATAATTCCTTTTATTTGCAAAACAATTGGCTTTGTGTTTCAATGTCTAGTATATGAAAGGCTTGGATTCAATGAGCAGTTTTTATGGAGTTTACAATATAGATATAGGATTTAAGTTCCAAATGAATTATTTACAAAACCTAGTAACTGTGTTCATTATTCACAGGTTTAAAGAAGATCCCTATTGGAATCCATTTCAAAGATTTTTTTTTTAGGGTTTTCTTTTGTTTTCTTTTGTTAATTTGTTCTATTCTCCTCTGCTCTTATACATTGAGTACCTTTATTCCAACACTAGTGTGTTTTCTCTACTGGAAAATTTTAAATAAACCTGTCATTGTTGCTTCCTTTGATTAAAAATGTGTCATTTTCTTTCTTTGCTTGTAAAAATTGGGGATCGGTAAGATGTGGTCTTTTGAGTGATCTCGCCAAATACAAAAAGCTCAGTTGGTAAAGTGGGGACACGGAACCTGGCTTAGTAAAATAGCAGAGTGATCTAACGTCAGGAGAAAGGACACATAAGGCTGGAGAAGACTAAGGGAAAAGCAACGAGGAAGGTTACCTACCATGGTGCAACTGTATAGGTTACAGGGTAGCTAATGGAGCAGGTTCCTCTCCGTGATGTGAGTTTCAAATATCAAACAGGTCCTCTGGCTTGATAGCAAATCTGTTACCCACTGAGCCTCTCAGCAGCCCACAAGTGTGTGAGCTTTTTATTCAAGGGGCTTCCACAATGTAGTTACTGATGGATGCCCTTACTCAAGTGGACGCATAGTTTCCCAATCTGAAGGGTACCCATAGGGCAATGTAGCCAGGGCAGACCAAAAACTGAATGCACAGGAGAAAGTTACCTTTGTGGTGCAGTTTTACTGGGATGGTTGATCCCCCCTTTCCCAACAAGGGAATTTTTTTTTAAATTTTTTTTGAAAAAGAAACAATTTGAGGTAATTATGTTTTCTGGCCACACAAATACCACTTTTCAACTCACGTTATCTCCTGGACTAGGTGCACAACACCTAAATTTAAATGTCTACTGCCCCCACCAATTGAAATCCACTTTAAAAGACAAGATTGTCTTGCTCGCCACCCACTGAAACTACAAAATGTATCCCCTTAAACAGTGACCCAAATTTCTGCTTGTTATTGTTGCCTCCAAGAAACATCAATGGCAAGCTGAGGAAGCTTGTGCCTGGAGACCTTCACTGTTACAGTTTCCTGTCCATCCTTGGCTAATTGCTAGACCACTTGTCTTCTGTGGACCTCTCCATGCTCATTGACTGAGTGGAGATGGCAGCATCACACATTTGAGCTGGGATCATTCAGCTAAAGTTATGAATACCCTAGAAATGTGTCACAAATTCAGGAGCCAACTTTCTTGAACCCTTTGTAGTCTTTGTTTTCCATTGGCCGAGATTGTTCAGTGTGCCTGTGTCCAGGATCAGTAAGATAGTTTTTTTGTTGTTGTTTTTAATTACTAAAACTGGACTGGGAAGAGGCCCAGCAGGTAAATGATGAGTGTGATTATCAGAGTTTACACCCTACAGCCCACATAAGTGTGGGTGGGTATGGCAGCCTGCCTGCAATTCCAGCCTGAGAAGTTAGACAGGATTCCCCTGAGCATTTTGACTGTGGGGACCATCCATATCCATGAGCTCTAGATTTGATTGAGAGACCCTGCCTCAAAGGATAAGGTAAAAGAACCATCAAAACTGATTCCAGATATCAACCTTGGGCCTCCGCATGCATACATACACACACACACACACACACACACACACACACACACACACACACACTTGAAAATGACAAATGAGAATAAATAAAGTTACCATTAAGAATGAATTATAACTGGAGAAGGAAAATAAAGAGCTCAGTTCAAGTTTTCTCCTTTCTTGGTGGAAACTGCCTTTGCTGTTCTTGAGTTCCTTTGTTGGACAGTTATAGAGTTGGGTATTACACTGTGACTGCCTTAAAGATGTACTAAATAAAACACAAAGATCATTCCATCCATTGAGGCCTACTAGATGGAGACCCTGGAGTATGCAGTGCGGTGTATAAAAAGGCCTTTTGTATTTAAGATCAGGTATATGGAATTCTATTAAAATCTTAATGACAAAACATTCTCATCTGCCAAAGGAGGTCAGGTAACAAGTCTTTCTGCAATGTTTTGTTAAAAGAATTAGAAAAATCAAAGCAACTATTTGTCTAGAGAAGGAGAAAACAAATGAAGTTCAAGAAAATGACAAAGTTATTTGAGACTCAAAGCCAGGATGATTAGAAGTGGAGAGCCCTGGCCCTGCCAACTCTAGCATTTGACAGAACTGAAGCTCCAGCCCTGGCCTCGTCAGCAGTTTCCCTATGTTTCTTGCACATGTTCCCTCGTCTGTAAAATAGGAGACCGTAAAGCTAACCTGACTGGGTCATCGAGAGATTAACTGAACAAAGCGCTTAGAGCTTCTCTGTAAATTATTAGCTCTGATTAAAATCCTGTCTTTGGGACCAAAGGAAGGACACTGGCAGGGTACAAATGCCCCAGTCTCTGCTGTAGGCACCAAGCCAGCGGCTTGCTCACATTGTTTCTCTTCCTCTCAACAACACAGGAGATACTTTCTACTCTTTCCATAACTCTGGTTATCCTTTGCTGGAATAAATGATTAAGATGGCCAGTGTGTAAAGAGAAACAGTCTTTTCTTAGCTCGCAGTGTGGAGGTTGTGATTTGTGACTTGACAGGGCAGTCCCGACTCCGTGAGGGACAGAGGGCAGCATGTTATTACAGGAGCATGGGGCAGAATCGAACTAACTGCCCACCTCGTGCCTGAGCTGCAAGGGGATGTGGGATTCGTGTCTCCCACTATCCCCTTTGACAGCATGCCCCAATGGCATGCTATGCTGTCTGGAAATTTACTCTGCTAAACAAATTAGTCTGTCGCTGTTGATTCAGCCTCACTAGAATTCCCAGCACACCAGTGAGATGTGGCTGGAAGGTAACAGTGACTACCTCAAGTTCACTCCGGAACCTTGTGAGTGGCCTGCTTACTATCCATATTTCCATAGGCAGTCTGCTTTTTCACAGACCCACTCTTAGGCTGTTCAGTGCCACTCACAGCATTCTAGAACTTATTTAGACAGCACCTCTAACTGCTCTGAATTCCTCCCATAAGCCAGTTCCAAAAGTCTGAGAACAACACGGTCAGTGTATCATCAAAACAGCTGAGCTTCTTCATCGAAACAGCTGAGCATAAACAAACACTTAAAGTAATATTCTACAACAAAGGTCATTTTGGGCAATATCTTGATTTGGAAGATGACCTGGACTACTCCAGATCCTGCATCAAATACAACCTGATGGCAAAATGTTTCAGTAAGGGTGCTTGCCCCCAAGCCTGATGACTTGATTTTAATTCCTAAAGACCCACATAATGGAAAGAGGGACTGACTCCTGCAAGTCATCCCTGGCCTTCACATGTGTAATGTAGCATAAACGTGGGCTCACATGTACATGTTGCCACACACAGACACATACAATGAAATTAAGGAAACAACTGGAACTTATTGGTGATTGGATTTCTCCATGCAGTTCTAGATTCATTTTTCAATTTGTTCCTTTGTTTGCTGGCCACTATTACATTAGCTAACTCCTTGCCTTAAACCTGTCTGTCTACCACCTCTCGACCATCGGTCTTCTATCTAAACCTTGTGTATCTATCCTCTATGATTGGTCTGTCTGACTGTCATCTCTCTACCTATCGTCTGGTTTTCTGTCTGCCATCTCAATCTTTCACTGTCCTCAACTGGTTTCTCTCTTTCTCTGTGGACATTAACTGATGTATTTTTCTTCCACCCCCATACAGCACCTTTGGTTTTTCCAGCCTTCTGATGCGTTTGAACCTTCTAGATCTAGTCTCTGGAACCCACTTACATCATTTTCTAAAGGGAACAGACAGCAAAACAAACACGAAGGTAAGCTTTTAAACAATGTTTTATTAAATTTTCCTCTCTTCTTGATTCACAGCTGGAGAATTCTGGAAACAATCTCCCCCTGAGAGTTCCAAAGGCATCAACACAACTGTCTCCTTGTCATCCAGGATTGCTGGAGAGACAGATTCTAGTCTTGTAACAAGTCTTTTCTATGTAACCTATTTTTTATTTCTTCTCATTTTTTTCTATTTGAGACATGATCTACCAGGCAACAATAGCTGACCTGGAACTCTTTATGTAGATCCGGCAGGCATACATCAGCCTGCCTCTGCCTCCCAAGTGCTGGGATTAGAGGTGTGTGACACCAAACTCAGCATATGAACTACTTTTAAAGATTCATTTATCTGTGGGGGGCAGAGGGTTTGAGGGTGTGAGTATAGGTGCCAGCAGAGGCCAGAGGAATCAGATATTCCTGGAGCTGGAGAATGACAGTTGTGAGCTACCTGATATGAGTTTTGGGACCTAAACTCCACTTCTTGAAAGAGCAGTATGCGTGCTATTAAGCACTGAGCCATCCTTCCAGCCACAGCCGGCATAGTTTTACAAATGGAAAGCTTGCTGACTCCTTTTATTATGTTTCACATGGTGAAATTACGGTGTGGTGGTTCTGGGAATGTCCAGCTCACCAGTACTCTACCTTCGGCTCCTGACTGGCAAAAAGAGACCTGCATGAGTGACTAAGCCGCAGATTTTAAGATGGAGAGTGCATCCAGATATGTCCCATGCAGACTCGGGGTCTTCAAAAGGAACAGAAGAAAACTGTTGGTGTCAGAATAGTACATGTCATAACAGAAGCAGAGACGAGAGAAAGACGCAAGGTAGAAAGGAGCTAGTCTGTTGACTTTTAAACTAGAGGGTGGGTCAAAAAGCCAAGAGACGCAAAGGACCCCCAGAAGCTGAAATAAAGCAAAAGCCTGGGTAGTGGCTGAGATGAGAAGAAGGCTCTGCTTTGCTTCCCATGCCTCTGGGGTGACATCAGTCTTTGCCAGTCCTCTGCCCACAGCTGTGGCCCTCACCTCTAAGGTTGTAGGTGCTGCTCCCTACCAGCTGCTGTGTGGACAGCATTTGTCACCCTGCTTATATATTCCAGAAACTGATGAATTCTTTGTTGTTTTTAAATGATTGTTATTGCTGGGGGAAGTTGTTATTTTAATTATGATATTAATGGGATCCTCACTTTCTATACAGATTATTCATGTCTCTTGGCCTACTGTCTTGTGGGAAATCTCCCATGAACTTCAATGCTCCAGACACCAGGTAATGATGTGTGTCAGGAAATCCACAAAGCCCAACATGGCTGTGCCTTGAAGGACAGGGCACGCTGCCACAGGCAAAGTGTGAAGCCCTTATCATCAGATACAGAGTAACTGCTAGTTCCATTTAGGGCTGGGTGTAGTTCAGTGAGCAGAACATGATCTCAGCAATTCTAAGGACCCTGCTTCAGACTCGGAACCAAAGAGAGAAAGAGACACCCACACAGAGAGGAAGTGAAGTCTCTATTCAGCTATTTGGAAGCACCCCCGGTACAAGGGTGTACCCTACAGACAACACAGGATGTTACAGACATTTCCAAAATGATCGTAAAAAGACATTATTGAAGCATGAATTTTTTCAATGGTTCATAGCAGTGGTTATCATTCATTCATTGTTCAGTTAAATATCTGCTCCACACAGTTAAATGACTACTGCCTGGTGCTAAAGGCGCAGTGGTGAATGAGAGTGAGTCAGATTGCAGGGCACCCCCTCCTGCAATCACACAGACCTCTGGAAATTTGCATTGCTGGTCAGTGCTTTGCAGGGGCCTGGGGAGAGGGGGTGCTGTCCCGGACTCAAAGGGAGAAGAATGTACCTTTGTGACTGGACTTAAGAAGAACCTCATTGTGCAGTTTACATGTGTGCACATGCCATTATTGTACAGACAGGACTTATAGGAGTACTCAGCTTCAGTGGGGAGGGCCATTGTGTTTTATTTTGTTTGTTTGTTTTTTCTGTGAAATAAAGAACCTAGATGAATGAATGATCTGTTAGGTGCTTTCCATATTTAAAGCTACCTCTTGAAATGTATGTGTTCATTAAAAGTCAAATTTGCATTACAAGTATATGTCCATGTACACATTCATACATGCACTTTCTCTTCTGAAATAGTTTTTTTTCAAAAAAAATTGACCATTATTTAATCATATGTGTGAGCATTTCCTTATATACACATGGGAAGAGAGAGGACAGTTAAGCATGTACATATAATATAAAATATTTTCTCTTTTCACTTAAAATGACTTGACATGAGCAAACACATATTTAATTCTTTCTGGGAGTCATGTTGACTAAAGAAAGGCATTTTGATTAGTTTTTAGGCATGATGTATTCCCAGAGGACTCTGTTCCTGGGTTTATTTTAAACCTGAAAATCTGTGACATGTTAGGATGACAGTGTTAACCCTTGCTGTAGAACCATCGTCTATGCCAGCAGATAGCTGAGTCTGTTTGTGCATGCTGCTCTCTGGCAGCCCTTGGCCACCACTAAGTCTGAGTATTGAGTGAAAGCCTGGAGATTTGGATGAACGACAAGATGCCTGGTCCACTTTCTGAGAGAATGGGTCTCACCTTTATTGTGGTGAAAGGGTTCACAACAGGATATTGATGTTAGGAGGGTGAGGTCAGATAAAGAGGGGGTAGCCGTGGTTATGCTGGAAAACAACTCAGAGACCCTGTGGTGTCTGGGTCCCAACATCTCCCCCTTCTTTATATATAACAAACAGTTATCAAGTAAGAACTATAAGATTTTAACCATTCTATCTTAGTGTGTATCTATCTTCAACTCCATCAAAGACCATAGAACAATAATATATAAACTCTAGAAATGAGAGACACATCTTGCTTCCTAGACAGTCACCCAAAATTTCTTGGTAATGTTTGGGCATCCATTTTTAGCCTACAGACCACAATGTGTCTGACAGACTTCTCAGCAAAACGGGAAATCCTAAACTCTCCACCTACATTAGTAGATTGTCCATCACCTTTTTTCTCTGTCCAGTAGAATATCTGGCAGACTCTTCCATGAAGCCAGAACCTTTTATGACTGTCCATATTGTTTCAGCAGTCACTTTCCTGTGGGTCCTGCATGTCCAGTGTATAAAGCAACAGTCAAACAATTCAGGCAATAGCAGCTTCTTGCCAAAATAGCAAGTCTTGCAATGTCAAAGGCAAACTTTATTTCTTCAACGCCCATCTTCCTCTCAGATGTAACTGCTGTGCCAGGAGCAGTTGTGTCTCAATGTCAAGAAAAACCCTAAACCATTTAAATGCCATATATTCCATAGGTCTTTGAATGGTTTGAAGAATATCTATATATCTAGAAAACCTAACTAATAACAACAAATGAAGATGCATTCCAATACAAAGTATCAACAAGTTAGGATCCATTCCAATACAAATTATCATTTCTATATCCTATTCCTCTTTTTCCTTTAAAAAGTGATTGACTGTATCCACTACCATTTTTAACTGACCAATTATAAATGAAAACAAATATAAGGATCACATGGGCCACTGCTTCATGGGGTCCTGTCCCATGAAACCATACCAGAATGAAAGGAATCCACAGCTCTTCACCCTCTATGGAATAAAAGCAGAAATTTTTCTCCACTTAGCCTTTACTTTAACAACTGTTGCTCCTTCCCTAGGAATTACATGATGTAAGGACAACACAATAGCATTCTTTTGTTAACAGTCACACATTTACAATCACACTTCATATACTCATGTGTGTCCACACCATACATACAGAACATACATACATCTTTTTAACAAAACTCACAAAGGAGAGGAGATGTTGGGGGATGGCCATCCTTACCATAGCTTGTCATCTTTGGAGGATCTTCAGGACTGTCACTTCTTTGTCCATTCCTGTATGGTCTTTTGTGGGGCTTAGGTCTATCCTTTATCTATTTGGACATATTCTCCTTTGTCATCTGGTGTGACAATGATGTGGATGGCTTGTGGTGAGGTCTCGGGGAAATTGCCTGGAAGTGCAGGGATATGTAATTGGCATTGCCAGTACTCTTTTTTGGAGCTGGGTTGTTAGTGCCACTGGGTACAGGAGATGAAGACATTGGGTTCTTCACAGGGACACAGTTCTCCTCACTGTCTCCAGAGTCTGTTTTGGAGATGGAACGGCAGTACTGGGAGCACCTAGGGTTAAAGGTGTGGTTGAACGTGGACCAAGACTTGGTGACAAATGACTTGAAAGTTTGCTCATTGATGACAGTGTTGTTACTCAGGTCAAGGGGTACTGACTTTGCTTTTCTGCTAGGCTTGAGGGGCAGATTGAACGGGGGTGATTGGATATCACTTCCTTGGCTGACAAATTGAGAGGGCATTGTGCTCATGGGGATGTCAGAACCTGGGTTTATGGGCATATAATTGAAATCAGAGCTGGCACTGTCTGATCGACCCAAGATAGTCTTTTCTAGAGATTTAGCAGACCAGCAGGCAGTTTCTTCACCTCGTGTTGGATACTTGTAGTCACTGACTGGAGGTCTCTTTTGAGGACTGCTCCCCCAAGGTGTCTTAGGATGCTGTGGTGGGGGAGATATGGCTGAGTTCACTCAGAGGTCTCCAAATTCCTTACACGGGGTGTTGCTGGGTGCCTTGAAGATGTACACATAATCACTATCTGCCACAGACCCTTCTCGGAGCAGGGGCTGACTGGAGCTGCTGAATTCAGCTGGAGAAGAGCAGAGATTATGACTGACTAAAGAAAGGTTTCTCAGGGTGTCAGTGCTCTCTTTAGTTTGACTGAAGCCGCAGATCTGACAGATGCTCTGGTCCCACCTATTCCTGTCAGCATCTGTCTCAGCCACCAAGTAAACGGTGTGCTCATTGATAATGATATCAAACATGAACCTCTTTTGGAGCTCTTGTTTGTTGAATGTCAGGGCTACATCCAACTGCGTACAGAAGTTTAGGTTGATGATCCCCAAGGGTTTCTTGCTTTTTTCATTCTTATAGTATTCTAGAACATCTGGGTCACCACATATCTTACCGCTCCGCAGAATGAACCAGAATTTCTTCCAAGCATAGTGAGCCGACTTTTTCTTAGGGGGTGATTTCTCCAGCCAGCCTGTGCACACCACATCAGTTTCGTCTGAGTGGGCTCCAGTGGACAAGGGCTCAGGCTGCTGGGTCACCTGGCTGCTGGTGGGCAGTTCATGGAAGACGGATTCCTCAGAGGCAGATTTCCTGGATTTCTTTAATAATTTTCTTAGCATTATTGCTAAATCCAAAGTTAATATGAAATCTTACCACTACCTTGTCTCTTTAAATTTTCTCTGTGTGATTGACTGTGATCTCTATTCCAATCCAACTCTTTTAGGATTTGAGTTGCCTATTTTCTAGTACTTTTTGCAATCGACCCTCACAACTCCTTACTTGCTTGGCAGCCTTTTGAGGGTGATCTCTCAGGGTCCCCTTTCTTTACCGATCTCAGTAGAAACTCCGCTTGTGGCCTCCCTTGGCTACCACTAAGACCAAGTATTGGGCAAAAGCCTGGAGAGCTGGATGAACTACAAGATGCCTGGTTCACTTTCTGAGAGAATGTTCCTCACTTTTATTGTGGAGCAGCCTTGTGTACAAACTTACAAAAATCCCAGGTCAAAGGGTTCACATCAGGATCCTATTGGGGAAGATCAGAAAAACAGGAGGTACCTGTGGATATGCTGGAAAACAACTCTTAGAGATCCTGTGGGGACTGGGTCCAAGACCCAATGAGTCATTAAATGGCTGAAGCATATCGGCAGGAACCAGGCACACACAACGCTCAGGAACCCAAATTGGGGACTCGCCATCCTGTGGGAAAACACAAACAGACCAACAGGCTCACACCAAAACTGGATCTGGCCCTTTCCAAAGGCCTGAGGGAAGATCTATCCAATTAACCAAACGTCTTTTCTGTACAGTGGACCACCAATGATGGTGTGCAGTGGAGTTACCAAAATCATCCACAGTTAAAAAATTTAAGGTAGAAAATAAGTGATAGTTAGGGGAGCCAAGGTGACTCTCAAGGTTCCCCTTCTTTACTTTAACTAAATAGGCTTTTAAAGTGTGTTGGGCATGTTCCACAATAGCCTGTCCTTGGGGATTGTAAGGAATACCAGTTTTGGGGGTAATTTCAAAATCTTGACAAAACTGATTGAAACCTCTGCTGACATAAGCAGGACCAGTATCAGTCTTAATTTGTTTTGGGACCACCATGTAACCAAAATCCTGTAGACAGTGGCTTTTTAACATCTTTTACCTTTTCATCAGAATGGACAGAGACAAATATTAGTGTGGAAAAAGTATTTACAGAAACATGGACAAATTGCAATTTACCAAAGGATGGCACATACGTTACAATCGTCTGCCACAGGTGATTGGGCAACAGTCCTTGGGGATTAACTGCCAAGTGAGGTACTGGAAGAAATTCCACACAAAGATTTTAATTATATAAACAACTTGTTCCTTGGTTAGCCCATTATGAAATCGTAAGCACCCTGTGCTGAGATAAAAGTGCTTATGTAAGGATTGTGCTCTAGTGAGCTCTTTGTGAAACTGCAATGATTTGAGTGTACCTGTTGCCGGTGTAATTTCTTTCACAGAGAGGTGCTGGCAAATGGGTATGGGCCCTAAGATGTCACACAAATACAGGTTCACTCTGCTGCTATAGCAGACCCTGTATCTGTAACAAACTCTCTTTTATTCTGGAGATACTGGCAACATAGGCAGGCATCACCAAGGGTTGTACAATTTGAGCTAGATATTGACTATCAGTATAGATGATAATGCTTCCCTGAGAAGAGTTGTATAGCCATGGCCAAGGCTAAAAGTTCAGCCATTTGGGCAGAAGCTGCAGAAATTTTATGGCTGTCTTAATGATAGGATAAGATACATCTACTGCTGTCCCTTTTGAAGAACCATCTGTGAAAACCATTCAATCCTTGGAAATACACTGAGAGAGTATAATCTTTGGGAAAATCAAAGGATGTATCTTAAAAAGGGAATCCAGATTATTGGATGGGTAGTTATTATCAAAATCACTCTGGGTAGCAGAGAGAAAAATGGCCCAAACATAACTATTATTTTGTGGCCACTCTATTTGTTGACGGGAAAAAGGTGTAACAACCTGATCTGGCTCCTTACCCTAAGTCTGCAAAGCAATCTTTTCTCCTCCCTCTCTTCTTCTATTTATTTTCTCTGCCCCCAAGCCCTGTCTATCCCTCTCTCCTGCCTAGCTATTGACAGTTCAGGTCTTTATTAGACGAGTCAAGTGTGTTGAGCAGGCAAAGTAATACAGCTTCACAGATTTAAACAAATGCAACATGAAAGAATGCAACATATCTTCAACTAATATCCCACAAGAGCTCTGAGCTGCCATGTGAGTATTGGGACTTGAACACTGGGTCCTCTGCAAGAGGTGCCCATGCTCTTAATAGCTGAACCATCTCTCCAACCCAATAAAATAATAATTTTAAAAATTAGAAAAGAGGGGCTGGAGAGATGGCTCAGAGGTTAAGAGTACTGGCTGCTCTTCCAGAGGTCCTGAGTTCGATTCCCAGCAACCACATGATGGCTCACAACCATCCGTCATGAGATCTGGTGCCCTCTTCTGGCATGCAGGCATACGTGGATGCAAAATGGTATATGAATAATAAATACTAAAATCTTGAAAAACAAATTAGAAAAGAGGCCGGGAGTTGGTGTTCCACGCCTTTAATCCCTGCAGAGACTTGCTGATCTCTACAAGTTTGAGGCCAGTCTGGTCTACCAAGCGAGTACCAAGGGCAGCCTCCAAAGCCACAGAGAATCCTATCCCAGAGAGAGAGAGAAAGAGAGAGACAGAGAGAGAGAGATAGAGAGAGAGAGAGATAGATAGATTTGATTACAGGGGCCAAAAAGGTGGTGGCCCAGCAGATAAAGGCACTGGCTATCAAGGCTGATGACAAAGTTCAACCCCCTGAGGAAGTTCAACCATTCATTACTCAGGAAGGAAAAACATGGTCTCCACAAGTATAACCACAAGTGCTAGGACCAAAGGCTTGAGACATATGCCAGTCTTGTTTGTTTTAGCTAATAAAACATCTTACTAAAAAGTACCTGTAGGGGCTGGTGTGATGGTTCCTCAGGAAAAGGTACCTGACAACCTGAGTTTAGTGCCTGGGGCCCACACTGTGAAAGGAGAGACTCCTCAGAGCTGTCCTGGAACAATGCCCACGATGGGCTCCTGCATTAGTTAGAAAACGCCCACAAGGGCTGGAGGGATGGCTCCGTGCTGAGGAGCACTTGCTGCTGTGCACGTGCACAGGTATAGCCCACAAAATATATTTGAGACAGGGTCTCATCGTATATCTCTAACTAACCTGGAATTTGATATGTAGACCAGGCTGTCCTCCAACTCACAGAGATCCGCATGCCTCTGCCTCTCAGTGCCAGGATTAAAGGCAAGTGCCAGCATTCCCACCTCACACAAAATAATGTTATTGGTTTTTGAGACAGGGTTTCTTGCTTTGGAGCCTATCCAGGCACTTGCTCCTGAGACCAGTGTGGCCTCGAACTCACAGAGATCTGCCTGCCTTCCAAGTGCTGGTATTAAAGGTGTGTGCCACCAAAGCCAGGCCACAAAATAAATTTTACATGCAATTTGAAAATCCTGAATATATTTATGTAATTAAATAGTATAGTAACATATTGGCATCTTGGACAGGTCTTTTTTGTTTGTTCATTTGTTCTTTTTTAGATAGGGTTTCTCTGTGTAGTCCTGATTGTTCTGGAATTCACTCTGTATAACAGGATGGCCTTGAACGCATAGAGATCTGCTTGATTTGTCTCTTGAGTGCTGTGATGAAAGGTGTGCACCACCATCGCCAGGCCTTGAACAGTTTGCTGCTTTTGTGTTCTACTTGCTGTCTTTGGGGTGTGTGTGTGTGTGCTGGGAATCAAACCCAGGACCTTGATTGCACCAGGCAAGAGCCCTACTAATGAGCTACACCTATAGCCCCTGGCTTTTTGAGCCAGAGCCTCACTATACACCCAGGCAAGTCCAATGGAACATCCTCCTGCCTCTGTCTACCATGTGCTGGTGTGTGTCACAGGTGTGTGCCACACAGCTTCCTGAGAACACTGAACTCTGAAGATAGATTCCTTGTCCCCAGGAAATCCCCGCATCATGCTTACCGGCTGGCTTTTACACAGGCTGAAAATCTGCCACCTCAGCCAGGCTGCCTGTGAAGATCTGGCCTCCAGCCTCAGCCTGAACCAGACCCTAACTGAGCTGGACCTGGGCCTGAATGACCTTGGTGATCCTGGGGTGCTTCTGCAGTGTGAGGGCCTCAGGTACCCAGACTACAAACTGCAGACACTCTGGTGAGTGCAGTTCCTGATTCAGCATGCTTGTCCTGTCTTCTCTGTCCATGGAGGCCATGGGCCCACCCATTTCCTCACCAGCTCTAGCTACAGAATCTTGCTGTCAAGTTTTCCTGCCACAGGGTCTTTAGTCACACATCACTGAAACCACTGAAACGGCTCTTCTCTTCTGCTGTACATTTAGTTTCCAGGGGAGGTGCTGGAGAGATGGCTCAGGGGTTGAGAGCACTGGCTACTTTTCCAGAGGTCCTGAGTTCAATTCCCAGTGACCATATGATGGCTCATAACCATTTATAATGAGATCTTTTGCCCTATTCTGGCCTGCAGGCATACATGCTAGCAGAACACTGTATACATGCATACATACACATATACATACACACACACACAAACACACAAACATTTTTCTGGAGGGAGATTGGTTTATCTTTCAGGTCTCAGAACAAATACCTCTGAAAAAAGTGTACCCTATGTTCTACTTGGCTTTCTGTTACTGTGATAAACAACATGACCAAAGGTGACTTCAGAAAGCAGGAGTTTTTGTTATCCTACATGTTATATAGCTGTTCACTGAGGGAAACCCAGGCAGAAGGCTGCAACAGTAAAGAAACCAAAGAAATTTGCTGCTTACTGGTTGGTTCCCTGTGGCTTGCTCTGCTAGCTGCATTTATACAGCCCGGTCCTACTGGCCCAGGGATATACTACCCACAATGGGCTCCTGCAACAATTAGCCATCAAGGTTTGTGTGTGTAACACCCTTGGATGTCCTAGAGCTTGCTCTGTAGACCAGGCTGGTTTCGAACTCAGAGCTATCCCCCTGCCTCTGCCTCCTGAGTGCTGGGGTTAAATGTGTGCACCACCACAGCCCCACCCCTTTCTTCTTTTTTTAAATTACAAAATTTGACAGAGGTGGCTTTCTGCCTGCATGTATGTTTTTAACCAAGCTCCTGCCTGATACTCACAGAGTCAAGAAGATAAGTTTAGATTGCCTAGGACTGGAGTTACAGCCAATTGTGAGCTGCTTGACCCTTGCCTTCTGTCCTGTCTTCCTCTCTGCCTTCTCCCCTTATCTCTTTGAAAGATGGGCAAGGCCATACCCCTGCACCCAGCATACCAATTTGGCATTTAAACCCCGCCCCGGGGACCTAACCAAATTGCATGGGACAAACTCACCTTGGCCATCCCTTCCTCTAGGTTGTGCATTTGCCAGCTTGGCTCAGACACATGCGCAGGGATTGCCCATGTGCTCCAAGTCAACACCTGTCCCTGAGAACTGGATCTGAGCTTCAACGACTTGGGAGACAGGGGAATGTGGCTGCTGGGGGAAGGCCAAGCACCTGGCCTTCAGACTTCAGGAGCTGTGGTGAGTGGTTTGCTTAGGAGGAGGGTGACAGGAGTAGTGTGGGGATGCTAATGGTGTCATGCACCACTACACACTGGCTGCTTAAGTAGAAATTTTAAGGCCAGCCTCAGATTTATAGCTACTATCAGGCTAGCGTGGGATATGGGTTTTGCTACTTCAAAAAACAGAACAGAAAACAACCATGGTTATTTTCATTCTAAAAGCAGGAAACACATAAACATAACTGGCCAGGGAGTGATGGGTGAAGGCTTTAATGCCAGCACTCGAGAGGCAGAGGCAGGAGGATCTCTGTGAGTTCCATGCCAGGCTGGTCCATGCCAGCAAGCTTCAGGACAGGCACCAAATGTTACAAAGAGAAATCCTATCTCAAAAAAAAAGAAAATGTGGTGTCTCAAGTTCCTGCTCCTGCCACCAAGCTGCCATAACTTCCCACATAAGTAGAGATAGAAAAGATTCCCTCATCCTCCAAAAACCAGCCCCTCCCATTAGACACACATACGCATATACACAGGCAAAAAACCTTGGTGGTGTTTAGAATCTGCTTGGGGAATAAGGCATTTATTAATTTGGGCATTTTCTTTTCATCTATGGGTATGTGTATCTGGGCTTGCAGTGTGCACAGAGGCACGAAGA